>NC_080712.1:5797645-6067645 GCF_019097595.1 Hemibagrus wyckioides
ATTATGAATAAGCTGGTGTTTTTTTAAAACCACTTTTAAAACTTTTAACACACTTGTGTAAAACTCTTACCACAGTGTATACAGTAATGTGGCTGTGTTCCTGTGTGAATGCGCTGGTGAGTTTTATAAACGTTTAAAATTCTTCTCACAGTGTGAGCATGGATGTTGCTTATCTTCTGTGTGAACAAGATGGTGGCTTTTTAAAGAACTTGAATAAGCAAAATTCTTCCCACAGCATACACAGTATTATGGCTTCTCTCTTGTGTGAATGCGTTCATGCTTTTTTAAAGCACTTGAGTTTGTAAAATTCTTCCAACAGTGTGAGCACTGATATGGCTTCACTCCAGTGTGAATGCGCTCGTGAACCACTAAATCCTTTGTATCTACAAATCTCTTCCCACAGTGTGAACAGCAGTGAGGCTTCTCTCCTCTGTGAATGCGCTCGTGTTTTTTTAGATACCGACTGCAAGCAAAACTCTTCCCACATTCTGAGCACTGATGCAACTTCTGTCCAGCGTGAACATGCTTGTGTATGCTTAAGTGACTTAATTGTGTAAAACTCTTTCCACATTGTGAACAGCAATATGGTTTCTCTCCTGTGTGAATGCGCATGTGTTTTTTGACAATACTCGGCTTGGCAAAACCCTTCCCACACTGTGAGCAGTAGTGAATTCTTCCCTTGCCCATTTTGCCCTCTGTGGTGATTTATAGTGTGAAGACAGCGAGATGATGATGTTTCACTCTGTAGCAGAACAATAGACAACAAACATTAATCTTAGATTATTTGGTGCTAAACAAGTATCATGTGTTTTATTCATCAGTCACAGAAACAGAAAATGAAATTTACATACACAAGGCAAAAACTCTATCTTGTCACACAGAGATATCTATCTATCAAAAGAAAGAAAGAAAGAAAGAAAGAAAGAAAGAAAGAAAGAAAGAAAGAAAGAAAGAAAGAAAGAAAGAAAGAAAGAAAGAAAGAAAGAAAGAAAGAAATGAAGAAAACTTACCTAGTTGAAATGATCTTTTTTAAATCCCTGTGTTCTCAGTGAGGGCCTCAACTAAAATGGCAGGGTGTCTCCTTTAAGTACCTGAGGATAGACACAGTTCAACAACAGGACATTTCACAGCCATTAGTCAACTATTACCACCTCATCATCTGAGTCTGGGGTGTGGCAGGATAACATCTCAAAACATTCTCTATATTATAGTTATGCAAAGTGACTGGATGGATTGTTCCCATATCATCGTATGAAGACAACCAGACAATGATAGGAGCTGCTCACTCTGTAGCAGAACAGTAGATAAAACAACAATCTTAGATTATTAGGTGCTAAACAAGTATCATTTGTTTTATTCACCAGTCACAGAAACAGAAGCTGAAAAGAGGCTAGTAAACAAACAAGGCAAAAATTTATGCTGAAGAGATTAGCGTTAGGAGCAGCATGTTATATTTCAGAAGTTCAATTACAGTAGGACCCATAATCTCATATCTGGTTATTTTATTATTACATGGCTTCTGACCCTTTAGTATTTTGACAGCTGTAATATAACTTTATTTCCTTTAGCAATGGCATCCAAGGAAATTTCATAACCCTGTTAACCCTATTTTTTTTAAAAAAAGATGCTAAAATTGTCTTCTTATATTGTACATTGTTGTGAATTTAAACAATTCCACTGGGCATGTCTGCACTATGCTTTGTTAAATACATGTATTATATTAATATTTGCTTCATCAATGTATTATATGTATTTGTTATTTTTGAAATTCTTTTCTTTCCTTTTCCTCCTAAGTTCTTTCCAGAAATCCCAGTTGCCTCACAGCAGCCTTCTTAAAATATATATGGAGACAAAATACACAGGATAATCCATCAACAATCATTAACCACCCATTAGTGCCTCATCATCTGAATCTGGAATTATTCGGTCAGTTAAATATATGCAAAAAAGTCTCTGATTTTTTTCCCATT
This sequence comes from Hemibagrus wyckioides, assembly GCF_019097595.1. Classification (NCBI taxonomy): domain Eukaryota; kingdom Metazoa; phylum Chordata; class Actinopteri; order Siluriformes; family Bagridae; genus Hemibagrus; species Hemibagrus wyckioides. The sequence goes on from NC_080712.1 coordinate 5,799,616, forward strand.
CTGGTAAGAGGGAACTCTGGTATTTTAAAATCTGGTATTTTAGTCTAAACTTACAGGGTTTGTATATGGATTATAACCAAACAACCTATAGCACAGCATATTTGCTCTAATGAAAGAAGCTAATAATACAAGCAAAGTCTACTATTTTTTTTAAACTAGCATGAGTGGAAATTTCATTCCACTGTGGAGGGGTAGGGAGTGGGGGGTGGTCAATAAACAGAAAAAAATGATCAAGATTCCTGAGGGGGGCAGAAAGTACAGTTTTAAAGCAGAAATATACTGAATAATCCAACTAATTCAACCAAAATATTCATCAAGAATATTTATTTGTTGTAATTTTACATACAAGTTACATACAATTATGCCACTAAATATAAGGCAACTTAGATATTTAAACACAAACCCATTTTGTGAAAATAATGAGCAGATCGAGTTCAAGTGCAACACTCAAGTAATGAATCTACCTATTGCGCCGAAGCATTCTGTCTAGCTTTTGTCCACTATATTCTGTGTTTTCTTGTGTTTGTTTACTTTGCCACATGTTTTTTCTTGATTTATTTCATGCTTCTGTCCCTGTATTGGTCACGAGGTTTTCCTACTGTATCATGAGTAGGCTCACCTGTTTTGAGTTTTTACTTTGATTAGGTTGTCTTTTTTGTGATCACCCCAGGAACACCCCACAAGAGCTGCAGTTTTGGAGATGCTCTGATCCAGTGGTCTAGCCATCACAATGTGGCCCTTCGTCAAACTTGCTCAAATCCTTATGCTTGTCCATTTTTCCTGCTTCTAACACATCAACTTTGCGGACAAAATGTTCACTTGCTGCCTAATATATCCCACCCACTAACAGGTGCCATGATGAGGAGATCATCAGTCTTATTCACTTCACCTCTCAGTGCTCAGAATGTTATGTCTGATCGGTGTATATGTGTATTCAAGTATATAAAACATACCATATGAAAACAATCATAGGTAACCTATATACAATTGCCAAAGCCTTTAAACAAAGATAAATAAACATAAATAAACAAAGATAAATAAATATAAATTAGTGCCGTTATTAAGACCCTATTTATACTTATATATATAGTATTATGTACTTTAGACAACATCTGCCATGTACTGTGGCTGGTGAAAGGATGTCGAAACTAATTCATATAAGCCTACACAGATAGTGATTAATATAAATTCATAAATCTATAACCATAAACAATTTTTTTATTTAATACAATTAAATGTTTTTATCACAAGTGTCACTTTAAATTAAATATTTAAATAATTTGTCAGACCCACAGAGATGACTGTAAAAAAAAGGACCTTTTTGCATATAAACCTTTTTCTATGGCTTCAGGTATAGAAACATGTAAATGTTTTTATTGATGTTTTGCTGAGTTTGTTGCAGAGTGTCTGGGCTCTGGGCACATGCATTAGAACAGAAAGAATGTCTAAAGGCCAAAACAAAGTATATTGCAGTCATAGACAAGGTCATAGATGAGGTATAAACAAATGATGTCACACTCAGCCCAAGGCCACGGACAGCCCAAGAGGCAAGATCTATTCAGAATATATCAATACACACAGTATTAATCACTAAAGCTATTTAAATTAGACTCAACAATTCATTTTTCTTTTTGTTAAGTGCTGAGATGTGTATAATGTTTCCAATCAGTGTGAATGAGCTTGTTTGCTTTGAAAACTAGTTTGTTGTTTAAAACATTAAATCACTGTTATTTCTTTTCTCTTGTGTGATTGAGCTGATGTCTTTTAAGCAGACTACTTTGAGCAAAACACCTCCCACACAGTATCACTTTAATCTATAACCCCTCGGTTATAATATAAATGTTTTATTCATAAAATAGACTGCAAATTTGTACCAGACATTCATAATAAATAAATAAATAAATAAATAAATAAATAATTCTTTGAACCCTTTATTAATAGGAAACTAGAGATTTATTACTAAAACTAGAGAAAACAAAGTGTTAGGTTGTGCCCAGCTCTACTCTACAACAACATGAACACTGTGTGTGTGATGTAAATGCCCTCATTCAGGAAAGGAATCCTGCTAAAAACATATTTGGGTTGTGTTAGTTCATAGCTGTTAGAAGAAAAACAGTGAAGATTTAACAGATATTTCAGAATCAGTTTCTGCTGCAAATTCTAATATAAAAGGGTTTCAAACCGTAGTGTGGCCAAGAATGGTTTATAACATTTTTATGACACCATTTTAAGTCAGAGATGCATTTTAAGTAAAAAACCTAAGAAATAAACTGTAAAGCTGCTTTGTTAAAAGCACTATACACATGAACTGAATTAAATAATTTGTTGTCAGAGCCACAGAGATGAATACAAAAACAACTTTTGCGCATAAACGACAGGTACTGAAGCATGTAAAAGTTTTTACTGAGGGTTTGACGAGTTTGTTACAGAGTGAAAACTGTTTACAAAAGCAACAAGGTTGAAAACCTTTAAAATATGTTATTCATCAGTCACTGATCCAAAAATAATGAAAAAATATTTTATAACTGCATGGTTTTTGAACATTTAGTGTCTTGATAACTGTTATGTTTGAAAAACTGTAAATGTACAAAAAATATGTATATATATATATATATATATATATATATATATATATATATATATATATATATATATATATATATATATATAATTTCTTATTATTAATTTAATAATAATAATAATAATAATAATAATAATAATAATAATAATAATAATAATAATAATAATGAAACATTTTTTCATTATTTTTGGACCAGTGACTGGTGAATAACATAAAAATATATTTTAGGCTGTAAAATAACAATTTTATGTCCTATTTATTTATATTTTTTTAGTACAGTAATTAAAGCATTTACAAAATCTATAAGAATATGCAACATTTTACCGTTCTAAAGTATGTACAGAACTGGTATTAATTTTGATGAGCCCTTCAACATGATACATACACAGAGAGAGAGAGTACTACCTACCACCCACTAGCGAACCACCTGCTAACTCATTAGTCAATTTCAACCCCTGCGATGGACTGGCAACCTGTCCAGCGTGTACCCCTGCCTTTCGCCCAATGTGTGCTGGGATAGGCTCCAGCAGATCCCTGTGACCCTAATTAGGAATAAAGCGGGTGTAGAAAATGGATGGATGGATGGATCAATTTCAACCGGCCCGTGCCGCTATACAAAGTATGCTTCCCTTTCCCCAACTGCATGCATAGCCAGCAGCCAATCACAACCATAATTAAATGAATGGGGCATTCCGATTGGCCAGACTCGATCCTACTGTATTTTGATTTTCAGCATCCCGGCACCGCGCTTTCCTAAACAATGCTACGTTCTACTTGTTCACAGTCTAGACTAGAGAACTATCAGTTAAAAAATAACATGATATGATTACTGAACACACCCACAAAGCCATTTTGTGAAAATACTGAGACATTTGAATGCAACACTCACGCAATAAATCTGCCCCTTGTGCCGAGGCACGCTACACCATGCCCGATTTGTTCCGTGTTTTCACGTTTGTTTACATTGCCACGTGTTTTGTCTTGATTCATGACATGTTTCTGCCCCTTTATGGTCACGAGTAGGCTCACCTGTTTTGAGTTCCCCCTTTGATTAATTTTGTCTGTTTAACCCTCATGTATTGTAATCGGCGTGAAGTATTCGTTCAGTTTCTGTTACAGTCTGTTGATTTCAAGCTTTTAGTTTATATTCACAGTTCTCTCGATGTTAAGTCTTACATTGCGCATGTTTTCACCTTCACTATCCTGTCTGTTTCTGATGGAGAAAGGGGTACAACTTTACCCAGGGCAGGTTGTACCAGACTTTTAGTAGTTTGCACGTGCCCTGGTATGACGAAACTTCCTGTCTTTATTAGTTACAATACCAACATTGTGTTTAAACAAATGCACAAATATTTAAACAAATTCAGCAGATATTAAAGGAAGCTCATTTTACCACAGCATTTTTCTAATTTCATACGTTAATTTGTTAATTATTATCAATTTAATTTATAATCTCTTGGTTATAATCAGAGTCTCTAAATGTTTATATAGCCTCCAGAATTGTGTAGTCAGGTCTGAACCTCAGTTACAAGCAGAGGGCAGGTTGTAGAAAAATACCCCACTATTAAAAGAACCTGTTCTATTCTGGGTCGTTAGCCCAGTAGATTTACTTTACTGCGGAATAATAAATAGGCCAGTTAAACCAGATAGGTGTGTAACCTGCTGCTGTTTGAGACATCTGCCATGTACTATGGCTTATGTCCAAAGGAAGTGAAAGGAACATATATGCTTAAACTAATTCATATAAGCCTACACAGACATAATTAAGCAGTGATTAATATAAAAATCTAAACCATTAACCATAAATAAGTTTTTTTTTTTTTTTTTTTTTAAATTTACAGGTTTTCTCATTTGCTAAAACAGACAATAAAACTGGGATCCACTTGATCCTCATCATCACCTTCTAAGCACAGCATAAGTCTTCTCAACTCTTTTTCATTTGTTTCATACATTTCTCACACCCTTTTTCAAAACATAAACCACTCGTTGAAAGACCCCAAACTCTGTTGGATTAACTGTGTTGAACACAAGGAAAGCATATATTCACAGCTCATAAAAAGAACTTATAAATATATATAATTATGAATATATAATTCACCTGTGTGAAACTCGTTTACACAACTCTTCAATCAGCCATCAGTCCTCTTCCATCAACTGCTGCTATACAGAAGTGTGTATGTTTATTCCTGAGGGGGATCACAAAGTACAGTTTTAGAGGCAGATATACTTCAATGAATAGCCCAACTAACTCAACGAAAATATTCATCAAAAATATTTATTTATTGTTGTTTTTCTCAAAACAAGCTGTAGAAAATTATGCCACCAAAGATAGGGCAACTTAGGTAATTAAACTTATATAAGCTCAATGAATGTAAAGTATGCATTGTACCTGTATACATGAAATAAAACAAAACAAAAAACAGTACATTAAGTATAACTTGGTATGGATGGCCCTTTACAGTAGTAGGAATGAATAATAAATAGTTTTACTGACATAGTTTACTGACACACCAATAGGGTGGTGTTGTTTTATTTATAAAATCGGATTCAGTTGCTTGAGTGAAGATTTAACAGATGTGTCAGAATCAGTTACTGCTACGAGGTATAACATAGAAGTGTTTTAAATAGTAGTGTGGACAAACCAGGTTTGTCCTAAGTTTAATTTGGGTGTATACTTTAAGTAAAAAATGTAAAGAAATAAGCATTTAAATAATTTGTCAAACCCAAAGAAATGAATGCAAAAATAGAACCTTTATAAACCTTTCATGTAAATGTTTTTACTGATGTTTTGCTGAGTTTGTTGCAGAGTGTCTGGGCTCTGGGCACATTTATCAGAACAGAACAGAAAGAATGTCTATAGGCCAAAACAAAGTATATTGTGGTCATAGACAAGGTCAGAGACAAGGTCTAAACAAATGATAGCACACTCATCCCAAGGCCATGGACAGCCCAAGTGGCAAGATATGTTCAGATTCAGAATATATCAGTATACACAGTATTAATCACTAAAGCTGTTCAAATTAGACTCAATGATTCATTTTTTTGTTTGTTTGTTTTGTTAAGTGCTCAGATGTGTATAATATTTCTCATTGGTGTGAACAAGCTGGTTTGTTTTGAAAATGAGTTTATTGTTTAAAACTTTAATCTATAACCTCTCGGTTATAATATGAATGTTTTATTCATAAAATAGAATGCAAATTTGTACCAGATATAAAATAAAATAAAATAAAATAAAATAAAATAAAATAAAATAAAATAAAATAAAATAAAATAAAATAAAATAAATAAAGCTTTGAACCCCTTGAGTACTAGGAAACTTGAGATTAATAGTTTTAGTACTAAAATAAGAGAAAACAGAGTGCTCTCCCCTACTGCTTGTTTTCCTTTTAAGATTTCGTATGTGTCTTTTTGGATCGTTCACCTAAATTATTGCTGCTATCAAGAATAATCTGCGATTAATTGAAAATTAATTGGATTTTACGAGATGGAGGATTTTACTTTGAAGTCAATGGAAAAAATATAAGATTGAGTTTAATAATTAGAAGAAAACATTACTAAGGTTAAATCCATAAACATATCTGAAATCATTATTTAAATACTCATGAAAGCCTGACCTTTAAATTCACCAGAGATTAAAAAAAATCTTCAAAGCATGACCAGGCCAATTTAATCTTTAAGGATCAATGCACATGTGAAAATGCACTTCTTTTATACTGTATGGTTGCTTCTGAACATTAGATTGAATGTGTGGTTCATTTCAGAACATGTCACGTCACCAACTATTAAAAAGTGTGCGCACTAGGTTATATATCTATGTAAAAATTTATCTTTCTTTCTTTTCCATTAAAAGGTTATTTTTCACTTACAGTTTGTAAGTTGTTAATTGGCATTTAACTTGGTTTATTTATTCATTTTAACAGGGGTTAAAACTTAAGGCATTTCCAAAGAGCATATGGTTTTTTGAAACAATAGATGACAATGTGAAACTTATCCAACATTACACACGTCACACTAGAGCTCCATCATGCTATGTAATGTTTATTTGAATCATATGTACATAGGATGATTCTCAATATACATGGGAAGTATATTTTTGTCTTCACCTGACATGATCATTAAGATCACTCCAGACCCATTGCAATACTGAATAATAAAAAAAAAATATCCCAAGGACAGTGGGGGGAAAAAAGTTAAAGCCAGAAGGTTTCTTTCTTTATTCTCTCATATGGTGACTTGCCAACAAGAACAAACCACGGGCAAAAGAAAATATCTCCTTTTCTGGGTTACAGTGGATAGTGGCAACTAATTAAATCACACTTTTTTAGAACAGTAGTAACAGTACTACATTTTTGCGGAGTACAAGCATAAGGTGAATCCTGGTCTAAAACATGAAATGATTACATCAGAACTTGATGGATAGCAGTTACTGATGGTTTAACGAGTTTGTTACAGAGTGTCTGGACTTGGCACACATTTATCAGATCAGAGCAGAAAGAATGTCTAGGCCAAAACAATGGACATTATGGTCATAGCCAAGGTCATAGGTAAAGTATAAAAAGATATCACACAGTCAGACCAAGGCCTCAGACCGAGGCCTCTATATATTCAGAAAATATCAGTTATACACAAGCACTAATCACTAGAGCTAATCAAATTAGACTTGCTAATTCAGTTCTTTCTTGTTTTGTATAAAAGTGCTCAGGTGTATAATATTTTTCATATTATTTCAGTATGGTTTCCCATCAGTGTGAATGTTTGTTGTTTCTCAACAGTATGATCACTGGTACTTCTTCTCTCTTGTGTGAGTGAGCTGATGTCTTTTAAGATGACTATTTCGAGTATAAGCCTTCTCACACAGTGAGCAGCGATACGGCTTTTCTCCTGTGTGAATTTGCACGTGTTTTTTGTAATTCGATACGTTTATGAAACCTTTCCCACAGTATGAGCAGCAATGCAGTTTATCTCCCATGTGAATACGTTGGTGGACGTTGAGAGCTGTCATATCAGAAAAACTGTTTCCGCACAGTGAGCAGTGATACTGCTTCTCTCCAGTGTGAATGCGCTGGTGGGTTTTAAAAACACTTTTATACATAAAACTCATCCCGCACTCTGTGCACTGATATGGCTTCTCTCCGGTGTGAATGCGCCGGTGGACTTTCAGACTTTTCTGCTCGGAGAAACTCTTCCCACACTCAGAGCACCGATACGGTTTCTCTCCTGTGTGAACACGCTGGTGCGATTTAAAAGCACCTTGCTGTGTAAAACTCTTCCCACACTCAGTGCACTGATACGGCTTCTCTCCCGTGTGAATGCGCTGGTGCGTTTTATAAGCATTGTGATGTGTAAAACTCTTCCCACACTCAGAGCACCGATACGGTTTCTCTCCTGTGTGAATCCGCTGGTGGATTCTAAAAACACTACGTAATGTAAAGCTCTGCCCACACTCTGTGCACTGATACGGCTTCTCTCCCGTGTGAATGCGCAGGTGGGCTTTCAGACTTCTCTGCTCTGTAAAACTTTTCCCGCACTCCGTGCAGTGAAATGGCTTCTCTCCTGTGTGAATGTGCTGGTGCACTATGAGAGTTTTCTGCTCTGAAAAACTCTTCCCACACTCTGAGCACCAATATGGCTTCTCTCCTGTGTGAATGCGCTGATGGACTTTGAGAGTATTCAGCTGTGAAAAGCTCTTCCCGCACTCTGTGCACCGATAGGGCTTCTCTCCTGTGTGAATGCGCTGGTGGGATTTAAAAGCACTCCGTTGTGTAAAACTCTTCCCACACTCTGAGCAGCAATACGGTTTCTCGCCCGTGTGAATGCGCTTATGGAGTTTGAGAGCTTTCTGATCCGAAAACCTCATCCCGCACTCTGTACAATGAAACGGTTTTTCTCCTGTGTGAATCCGTCTGTGTATTTTGAGAGAACTTGGTCTTGTGAAACTTTTCCCACACATTGAGCAGTAGTGAAGTCTTTTATTGCCACTTTTTGCACGAATCTGTCTCTGATGGTGTTTAGTGTCATGGGAATCAGACGATGCCATTTCAGACGATTTCATTCTGTAGGAAAACCGTTTACAAAAGCAACAATCTTAGTTTTGAAGCCTCACAGCAATGGATTAGATAAAACATTTAAAATGGTGTTATTCAACAGTCTAAAAAAGAAAGAAAATATAATGAAAATATGTTTTATTATTGCATGGTTTCTGAACATTTAGTGTCTTAATAACTGTAATATAACTACATTTCCTTCAGCAACACTATCTAATAGAATAGAATAGAATTTCCTAACCCTATTAACTATTATAAAAAGATGCTCAAATTGTAAGATTGTGAGTAATATAACAATGCCTAAACAGTTAGAACACTAGATATGCCTGCACTATTTTATTATTATTTGTTATTCATTTCTCAATACATTTATAGTATTAATATTTTGACCATTTGAAACTTAAATCTTGAAGCTAAATCACACTGTCTATATTTGTGTTTATACACTCAGTTTCGCACCTATTGTACATCTATTGTTAGAGATAGTTGTAAGTTTGAGTTACTATGCAAAATAAGCAAATGTCATTTACATAGTCATTGAAAACATTTACATTTTAGTTCGTTTGAAAGAGAGACTTACCATGTGTAAATGAACTGAGAACTTGAAAATGAACTTTCTTCCCGTTTTCCCAGAAATCCCAGTAGCTTCACAGCAGTCTTCTTTCCCGTGGACTAAAGACACAGTACAGGGCGTCTTCTTAAAATATATATCTGGAGACAAAAGACACAGGATAATCCATCAACGATCATTAACCACCAATTAGCGCCTCATCATTAGAGTCTGGAACCATTTGGTCAATTAAATATATGCAAAGAAGTCTGTGATTAGGAGGAATTTTCCACTGTTAGGGTAGGAGGGAATTCAAAAATCAGGTATTTTACTCTGAATATACAAGGTTTGTATTCGGATTATAGCCAGACAACCTAGATATGACACAGCATATTTGCTTCAGTGGCAGAAGCTAATAATGCAAGCAACTATCATGGGCAATAAACAGAGAAAAATTCTCAGAAGTACAGTTTTAAAGAAGAAATATTTCAATGACTAACCGAACAAAATAAACCTAAATATTCATCAAAATATTTATTTATTTCATTTTTTTCACAACAAGTAATGGACAATTTGAAATGATTAATTGAAGTAATCAATCAATCATCAATAAATCAATCATAGTAGTGCAGTATTATGGTTGTGAATTTGAAATGAAATGAAATTTTAAAGTGTCTGTACAGGCAGTATTGTGATTTTTGTAGACAAACAGCATGACAGTAATAGTAAAACTATTAAACTAACAGTGTTAATGTTGTTATAAACTGTCTGTGCAATGAAATGAAATAAGGTGTGTGTGGGTGGGTGTGGTTGCAGGCAGAATGGAGTCTGATAATCTGGATGTAGATGTTACCCAGACTGGCAGTCTTTAAAGGAATGCCTCAAAAACCTTTGCTGAGTGGCAGATGGACAAAAGATGCGGTGTGAAAAAATCTCATGAACAGACAGCAGAATCATTGAACAATAACTGTAACAAAATCTTATAAGTTAAATTCATTTACTCAGCCCAACCAGATTAGGAGATATAAGAGAGTCGGCATAATGACATCATTTAAGAACAACATAAATCAGTAATAAATTATAGATGGAATTGTATTTAATAATTACTAATTATAATAATTAATAATAATGTCGTAATTGATGATTTACAACAAAACAATTTAATTTCTTTTATACAATTGAGGGTAAGGGCCTTGCTCAGGGGTCCAGCTTGGTGGACCTGGTATTCGAGCTTAACCTTCCAAGCAGTAGTCCAACACCATAACCACATCCCTAAGTTTTTCTATGTATCTGTATATGTTTTTGTAGTTTATCTGAAATCAAGTCTTTCAATACTATATATCTATATATATATATATATCTATATATATATATATATATATATATATATATATATATATATATATATATATATACTATATATAGTATACTATATTTCTATATACTATATATATATATATATATATATATATATATATATATATATATATATATATATATACACACACACTGTTTAGAATCTACATATAGATAGTTATTAATTTGGCATCTATGGTGCATCCACTAAATCTTTACCTAAATAAATGATTGTACCAATTTCAGTCTAGCAAAGATATCTGACCTAAAGAACATGTTAGTTACATGGCTTTGCACAAACATTTGCCCACAGCAAATAGGACACTGAATGAAACTGAAGAAAATTTGACTAAAGAATTACCTTTGTACAGCACTAGTATTAAATAATTACTGGAATCATGGGTTACTGTTACCTGGTGCACTTACAATGCTAATACAGTGTTAATGAGGAAGGTACACACCAAACAAGAACACAACTGAGCCTGCTGGAATTCTCTTCTCTATAATAAATATGATAAATATGAAATGATACTGAAGAACTTAGCATGTGTGTGTTCTAACTTTATATTTACCATGGCTTGCATACTCCATCATCCCAGATACCTTTTTTAAAATCTATTTAACATATTATGAATAGGTCTTGGAACCCTGTGTGATAACCTTATGATGTCTTTGTTTATGACCTGGAAATTCTTTCTGCTCTGATAAACATGTGCCTAGCACAGACACTTTGTAAAAGTGACTGCTCTCACTTTCGTAGTCTAGATAATCATCTATGTAATAAACTTGTCAAACTGCCTTTAAAAACATCAAGCACAACATCTGTTATCTGCCGACGACATCTTTAGGGATGTTGCTTAAAGATAACATACCTTTGCTTTGTATAAATACTCCCTGTTTGTCTCAGTAAACTTTAAAGAGCTTTGCTCCTCACTCGGTGATTCTGTGTGGTTCCTTTGGCAAACCCAAATAAATTCTCTGCTCTGGGGTACGACGGTGTTTTTTAGAGACAGACTGGACCCATGTTAGAGAAGAAGTCAGAGTTGCATTTCCTCTGAGCTGAATTTGGGGAAGAGAGTGCCAAAAGAACTATTCAGAGTCAGTCTTTGAGTAGCAAAGCTTTTTAAAGTTTACTGAGACCAATAGGGAGTATATATTCAGAAGAAATGTGTAGTATTCAAGGTTATCTACAGGCAACATTGATAAAGAAAAGATGTCAGCTGAAACAGGCGTAGTAGTCAACACATTTACTGAAGGTTTGACGAGTTTGTTATGAAGTGTCTGGGCACGGTGCATGTTTATCAGAACAAAATAAATGTCCAGGGCAAAACAAAGGATATCACAGTCATAGGCAAGGTCAGAGACGAACAATATCACACAGTCAGCCAAGGACAGAGTGTGCCAAGATATATTCAGAAAAGATCAATGCCCCTTTAGGTCCCAATGCGACCTATGCACACTCTTAAGGAGCATCAAAGAGAGTCTCACTGCTTATTGGGTCATCCCAAAGCCCCAACCTTAAACACCAGTCACCCTTTAAGGCCACACATGCTAGAGGTCAGAGGGTGGACCTATCCAGCAAAACCACCAACGTAAGTATTGTTAGCTAGGGTACGTACAGATCGCCGAACACAAACAGAAATACAGTGAAAGATACATGGTACTCACTAAAAACGATGCAGTATAAATGTCAGACTAGGCACAGACCAAATCTCCACCACACTGCTGTTGAAGCGTAAGAGAACATATAGTCTATCTGTCCTTGTCACTGTGGTGTGTGTATCTAACACTGTGTGAAAAGCCCACAAGACTGAAACTTTCTTCACACAGTTTCAAATAATCTCCTTGTCAAAGTTGAACTGATTTTCACTTAAAGCAAAAACAACAACAAAACAGTAAAGCTTCATGTTACATAAAGTCCCAGCCTTGTCACAGCCCTAATTCATTCATACTTAAATCTCTCTCTCTCTCTCCCTCCGAAGTGAGAAGACAGAAGGATGTGAGGCAGCCTACATCCACAGAAGATCTGTGTTTAGTTCTCAAAGATGTTTGGACTTGATTTTTGAACGCATTCTTACTTTACAGCAATGGTGTCAAACCGTATCCACAAAGGGCCGGTGTGGGTGCAGGTTTTCATTCCAACCAAGCAGAAGCCACACCTGAGTCTACTGAAAGCCAAGATCAGTTGATTAAACAGGTGGAATCAGGTGGGGCTTCTGCTCGGTTGGAATGAAAACCTGCACCCAAAGGGCCCTTTGTGAATACAGTTTGACACCTATGCTTTACAGCATTTTCCCCCCACACCTGCTTAAAACGTTTACACAGCACTATGTTTGTGTGTGTATGTACATACATACAACGATCAGGCATAACATTATGAGCACTGAGAGGTGATGTGAATAAGACTGATTATCTCCTCATCATGGCACCTGTTAGTGGGTGGGATATATTAGGCAGCAAGTCAACATTTTGTCCTCAAAGTTGATGTTTGAAGCAGGAAAAATGGACAAGTGTAAGGATTTGAACGAGTTTGACGAAGGGCCACATTGTGATGGCTAGACCACTGGATCAGAGCATCTCCAAAACTGCAGCTCTTGTGGGGTGTTCCCGGTCTGCAGTGGTCCAAGAAAGGAACAGTGGTGAACCGGCGACAGGGCCATGGACGGCCAAGGCTCACTGATGCATGTGGGGAGTGAAGGCTTGTTCATCAGATTGCTGAAGAAGTTAATGCTGGTTCTGGTAGAAAGGTGTTAGAATACATAGTGCATGACGGGTCTGGGCTGTTTTGGCAGTAAAAGGGTCAACACAATATTAGGAAGATGGTCATAATGTTATGCCTGGTCAATGTACATACATACATACATACAGAGAGAGAGAGAGAGAGCAAAAATAATAATAAAAGAAACAAAAAGCGTAAGGGACACGCAGGGGCTCAGGAACACATGCAGCACTACACGAATCCAAGAGTTTCTACTTTAATTTTAACGCAAAGGAACAGACCAGGCTCGGGAGACTGACCTCTGGATAGACTAATACTAAACAAAACAGAGTCTTCGGCCTATCGGAAACAGGAAACGGACAACATGAGCATCAAAATACAGTAAACAAGAGACTCGGTGGCGTCACGGACAAAGACACACCGAACAAAGACACGTGGAACAGACCAGAACAACAATCAAACATGTTTCTTTACCTTACACGTAGAAATATTTATATAGGATGAATATCACCGCTCCGACACTATCACTAAACTTTTACCCTGTGATGATTACCCGATCCACGCTTCCTGTTCGAACTGCGCTGGATGTGTGCGTTCGCGGTTTACGCATGCGCAGGAACGTCACATGTTACGGAAATTGAGCAGTAAATATGAACGTATAAAACCAGCCCCTGTAATACAGATGGTTTACAATGGACATAAATACAATGGATTTAAAAAGAAAGGTTTATGTTTGTGGGATCGTGCAATTTGTTACGAAGGCGCTAAGGCGCACACGAAGGTGTGTGTGTGAGAGAGTGAGAGAGAGAGAGAGAGAGAGAGAGAGAGAGAGAGAAAGATGAAATTTGTATCTCTCTCTCTTTCTCTCTCTCTCTCTCTCTATATATATATATATATATAAGATTAAAATATTATTTTCCACTACCTGCATTTTTAAAGATAATTTGTTTATAGTACATGTATTGTTGTGGAACAATTCGTTTTTCATTTACTTTTTCATTTCACTGGAGTTAATCAGAGAAGAGCAGAATCTGAGAAAGCACAAGCACAAACATGTCTGTCCGGAAAAGTTAAACACACAGTTGTAGCATGGAAGTCCAAGAAAATTTGTGATCCAGTACATTTCTTCTGTGATGTAAAGATTTTTTTCTTGCTCTTTTCAGACTCTCCCATGGAGTCAAAACCTCAGGGCTGATGGTGAACTCTGACCCCGTTCGAAGTGCAGGTTTGTCTTTTCAGCCTGTCTCTAAATCTCTCTCTCTCTCACACACACACACACAGGGCCTCACCTTGCTTCAGGCAGCTCCTATCTGATCTGCTTCCCCATTCTCCTCTCATGCTGATGAGCAGACAAAGGAGATTGGAATGTGTGTGTGCTTGTTTAAAGATCTGTTAAGAAGTCACACTGTGTCACTGTCTATCTATCTATCTATCTATCTATCTATCTATCTATCTATCTATCTATCTATCTATCTATCTATCTACCTGTCAATCGATCTGTCTATCGATCTGTCTATCGATCTATCTATCTATCTATCTATCTATCTATCTATCTATCTATCTATCTATCTATCTATCTATCTATCTATCTATCTATCTATCTGATAGATCGTGATCTCTACCCAAAATTTGAATCTTATTCACAATCTGCTCACACTGAAATATCTGTAAACTACCTGTTATCATCCAGAAGAGGATGAGTCTGACTCTTCATCTTCCAAGTCTGGTTTCTCATAAGGTTTCTGCCTCACGGAGTTATTTCTCCCCACTTTTGTTTCTGACTATTAGCTCATTTCTGAAGATTTAAATCTACATCCATACATTTTCTATAAAGCAGAGTGATAATGTCTTTTGTTAAAAGCTTTATACTTAAACTGAAAACTACACTCATGCCCAGGAAGAAAATTGGTAGAAGGGTGATAATTAGCGAGTGAGAGAAAGTGTGCACTGAGAAGTGTTGATGTTCACTGTTTTCTCTGTATATGTGTTGTTGTTGTGGAGCTCTGTGATTTTCTTTCTCTCTCTAGAGGAACATTAGATCTGTGACCCTAAACAAGAGCCTGTAATGAGCTTGTTAGCAACACAAACTGGAACAGCAGCAGCTCCTTAATCACAATTCGCACCTGCAATGAGGAACATGAATATAGTGTTAATAAAGAAATGCTAATAGGGTCACTTGCTGTACACACACTGGGGAAAAGACACACAATAACTTGGCAAGATTCTTCAGCAATTTAAAGATAAAGGGAAAAAGATATAGTGATTATTTTTGCTTTAAAGGTTATTTAGTCTCATTATTAGTTCATGCTGAAACTCAAACATATGTTTGTTCATTAGAATATCAGGCATCACTAAATTACAGTAAAGTTCATGTGTCAAATCTTACCTTAACTTCCGTAGACAGAGAAACCGAAATTCAGTGGATTTTCCACCACTAAAAATGTTGAACAGAGAATGGAGGAGAGAAAATGCCCAGAGGGAGCTTCAAGAAAAATGGTGTCAGACGTTTAGTCATTCGTCCATATCTATTTTCAACCACAAAATTGGAGCCATTTGCCAGGTGCTGTGACTCTCATGCTTCTGTGAGGGATATTTTACCAACCTTTAGCTTCTCCTGCATAAATCTGCACACAGTGTTGGGAATGTGAATAATGTAGTCTCCCTCTGTGCAATTCATTACCGGAGTTTAGCCTCAGTATCAGATTAGCATATTTTTGAAGAGTACCACAATATTTTATTACCTCACAAATCTATTACCTAGAAAAGACAACAAGATGACCACAGTGCTTTTAAAATCTTGCTTCTGATTGGTTAAAAGGTGTGATTAATTTTCTGTAGTAGAAGACTGAAGCCGTATATTGCTGAATGTACTTGTTCTGATATAAACAAGGCACTTTTTATGGCTTAAGAGCTCCACATAAAAATATCTAATGAGGAGATCATGAGCATGTTATTTAACCTGTATCAGTCTCAGTGAGTTGTGACAGTCATGAGGGTAATTGTAATTTGGGAAAGTTGTCAAGACTGAGATAACATGACAAGCTGCATTGGTTTTTTTTATTTTTTTTTATTTTTTTATTTTGTTGTTGTTGTTTTCTGGAATTAACAAGAGAGAAAAGATAATCTAGTTAGTTTAAGTGCTGTTTATAGCAGTGATAACCAGAAATGTATATACAGTGTTTTGCATAAGTATTCACCCCATTGACCTTTTCCATGTAAATGTAGTGTTACAACCTGGAACTGAAATGGACCTTAACAGGATTTTAAGACATGAATTAGCACAAAATAGCCCATAATATTGAAGCAGGGATAAGAATTGTCTGTGTATTATTGTTGTCTCTGTGCACTGGAGCTTGTGACACTAAAACAAATTCCTTGTATGCGCAAAGATACTTGGCAATAAAGCTCTTTCTGATTCTGGAACTGATTGTGATTCTGAATCAATATAATTTGCAAGAGTATTTAGAAATGTGATATTTGAGTGTAATCGCACATGCATTGGCCCCCATTCTTGTGAAACCCATACATCTTATTCTGATATGAATGATTTGGCCGGAATAGCTGCCTCCACCAGGAGCTTTCTAGGAACGGGGATCGTGGGAAATTTGGAACACTGGGCTCAATGGAAAGGTAAAAGACACAATTTTAGTAGTTGTGCTAACACGTTGCCATTCTAGTCAGCTTTTATGAGATACACAGCCAAACTTGGTAGTTTAGTGGACCTGGGATTCAAACTCAAAACTTTCCTATCAGTAGGCCAACCCCTTAACCACTAAGCTACCACAACACCACAACCCCTTATTCTTTATTTTTCTTACAAAAAAATGACAGTATGTCCTTTGGGTTCCCCTCCCCTCTTCATTAACTGCTAAGGAAAACATGATAAAAATGTTTTGAGTCTAAATGAGAAGTAACCAAAAAAAATCTGTGATCGTTATTTAATTGCTGTTTTAAACCCATTTGTCTTCTGTAGAACACAAAAATTGATTTTTTTAAAAGCTGACATGTGACATATGTGTCAATATGTGTCAATATATGTCAGATTCTCTGACGTAATGAAATAAAGTAATGATTCTGGACTGTCAGGCTCATAAAGGGGACAAAAAATGGTTTCGGATTTGAACTGCCATTAGGATGGTTGGTTTTGCACTCCTTTATTGAACATTTGAAGACTTCAGCAGGATGGAATTAGTGTTCAATCTATAATGATCTCAGAAATTGCACTGATCTATAAGTTGCTCAAAAGCTCCTAGTTACACAACTCCTCTTAACTATACACAATTGTAGAATGGGTATAATTTATAATCTTACTCTTTGGCGTAACAGAGATGAGGATGAGGTTTCCTTTTGGTTCCTCTCAAGGTTTCTGCCTCATTTCGTAGCAGAGAGATTTTCCTCATCAACTTTGCCTCAGGATTGCTCAATGTCCATTGTTAAAAGTGCTGAAGAAATCATGTGTCCAGTTTCATAAAAGTATTTGGTGCAATATGAGTCTGAATTTAAAGCCATCTCTGCATGATAAAATTTCATTGTCAAAGTTTCTAGGTGACCCTTTTCTGTATTTTCTCTGTGCGCTTCCTGGATGTCTGATTTAAAAAAAAAACATCAGTGAGCTCTGAGCATCAGGCTTCTATGCTTACAAATTGATTAAAAATTAATTCGGCTCACTTTGTATGAAAAATGAAAAAGTCTATTCATACGGAGTTTGAGTTTAAGTTCCTTTTAATGGTGTTGCACATAATCTAACTACACCATGCTGGTTTTGAGTTTGCTGGATTAGTGATGCATTGCTGACACTCTGAAGAAAAACTGAATTTTGCAATTATTCCTGTTGTACAGGGTGTGTGTAGTTTTGTGTTGCTTTGGCCTGAAGCAGGTGACTCTTTGCAGATGTGACACACTTGCCTACTCATAAATCGAATGAAGTTTGACAGTAGGTCTTTCTGGTATTAGCCCTTTACCCAGCTTTTATATTTTTTGTCTGGAACATTCAAAAGGGCTTCACAGCTCAGAGCCACTTTATTAAAGGCGTTAGCTGAATGTGAAATGTCTTGTACCATAATGAATTCAGAGAGCTCTTTTGATTCTCTAAAAGTTTTTAATATATGAGAATACTATCTGAATGAAAGTATATGAAGGGAAACTCATCTTTAGCAGCAGTGCAGGACAGAGAGGAGCATCAGGGATCAGATTCAGTCTCATATGTATCACAAATTTCCTTAAAAAAAGTATCTTTTATCTGTAAAGAAAATTGAGGGAATATCTTCTGGATGAAAGTAGATTAGAAACCCTGTTGTAGTATCACCGTTTCTTGGGAAATAAAATGCAAATGATTTTTTTCTCATCTCTTATTCTTATAATTTCTCTGTCTCTTATTTCACTGTCATTGTGCTGTAACAGTTCATTCCTGTGACTGGCACTGGTGTGTGATTTCAGTAGAAGGTTCACTTTCACTGTTATGAAACGGACAGTGTTGATAAGTACGTGCCAACACTGATAGAAATTTTCTCAATGCTTTAATGAGGATTGAAATAGCGACGGTGATGGAGTTTTATTCAGAGCTGGACAACACATTCAGCATCCTCCCATCTGAGTTAGTCAACAGCCAAGAAAAAGGCTCTTTCAGCTAACTTCCCACAAATCCTGTCTTAATCCACTGCAATTATGTCAAAACCAAGAAAATGAGAAATGTTATCTTCACCCTCCATTTGTCTGCAACGTGACAAGAGGAACAGAGCTGGAGTAATTGCAATTCCCACCGTTGTCAAAGCAGAGAGACATGGTACAATAACACATGAGTCAAAATGACAATGGGAGAAAGAGAAGAGTGCATCGAATGATTGAATGTTCAAATGAACAGAGCAAACATGCACCCACAAGACAAATTCCACAATGAGGGTGAATAATCTCTTGTATAATGAGTCTGGATGAAGTTATGAAGAGGAAAATGACAGCTACTGAGTCTTGTAGTTTCAATTCATTCTGACACATCAAACATTAATTTTGACCATATTTTATTCTAGAAGAACTTCCGTAGACGGAGAAAAGTTTCATTTTATTTTCACTAAATATGGTGGATTCCCCAGTGCTAGCAATTTGCACATAAATATAGTTGTTGTTGATGTAAGGTAACAGGAAGGGATTAGCATAATGATAAATGACATAGGACCATGGTATACCTGAGCACTGTTTCCCCACCACCTCAATCCTCACCACCTCAATCCTCATATTCCCTGTTGCACTAACCATGGCGGTGGAAAAGGCTGGATATTTAGAAAGCATGACATTTAACTCCAAACTCATTCAGACAATATTTCAATTAAATTTTTATAAGGATAGTAACAATGGATATTGTTGCAAACCAAATTTACAGAAATACATAAATTTAAGATATAAATTTAAATTTGTCCCCTAATGAGCAAGCCAGAGGCAACATTGGCAAGGAAAAGCTCTCTAAGATGATATCAAGAAGAAACCTTAAGAGGAACCAGACTCAAAAGAGAACCCATCCTCATGTTTCCTGTTAAAGTCCATCCCAACCTTGTGAAAGCTTCCTGATCTAGCCAGGAGAATATAAAATAAGCATATTAAATTTTGGAAGACGTGTTTACTAAAAATTGTATATGAAGAATTTGGGAACACCCTGTATAGTGATTGTACTTCCAGAGCCTCTGTTGTTTGTGTCACTTCTTGTAATTGTGCATGCAGATTTATGCACTAAAATACACTGCACTTGTCATTTTTATTATTGGTTTAACAGAACAGCTGGAAACTGAGATGCAAGATGGAGATTCATTAGCACTGTTGTGAGTAATACGCTGCTGAAAATGAACTTTGTAGTTGTTTACCGTTTAATACTGTTTTCAGATGTTAAGTAATTCATTGAATCATCTGCCGGTGACTAGCCAATTCTCAAAAGATCTTCTTTTTGTTATTTATGTAAGTCATGTATATTTCATTTTCTCAGCATGTTGAATATCTGTGAAGCAAACACATCTATAATCAAATGTAGTTCAGAACAATGTAAAAAAATATATATATATACATGACTTTCATAAATAAGAAAAATAAGAGCTTTGCTCAGCATTGTCTAGATGTTCTTGGTAGAAAATGCAGGTACATTGAAGGATAGTAGTAATCTGCTGTGTTAAATCATTTTACATTTCGGAACACGATCAGCTTGTGTGCTTTATTCCATTTTTATGTGATGGTGCTGTTCCCTGTACTAACCTAATGGTGTAATTTTATGAAGTATCTCATGGTGATCACAAGGAGTGACCATAAGCTTTAAAAAGTTTTAAATGAATATGAAGATGAAGTAGAAATACTGAAGAAACATCTTGAGGGCCTGAATATTTTTTCCGAGACCTTAGCACTACATGAGACATGAACGTCACCTTTAACACGTTTTAATAATGTTGATTTAGTGCCAAAGTCCTCTGCATTTCATCGATTGCTAGATTGCTTGGGCCTGTTGGTTTTCTTTCTCCGAAAGCAATCATGTCACTCTTTGTTGATCCTCCGTCTCATTATGGAATTGAGATCGATTGAGAGCATGTCTCAAACTCCCTTACTCATAACACTCCTAGAATACGGGAGAACGGGAGAGTTTATTGGAATT
Organism: Hemibagrus wyckioides; assembly: GCF_019097595.1. Taxonomy (NCBI): domain Eukaryota; kingdom Metazoa; phylum Chordata; class Actinopteri; order Siluriformes; family Bagridae; genus Hemibagrus; species Hemibagrus wyckioides. The sequence continues at coordinate 5,820,487 of NC_080712.1, forward strand.
GCAAATGGTGTCTTCGACTGCTTTTACATTCACAATTTGCTATGATTAAATCATAACGAAAGCACATAAAGTTCTCATTTCCTCATTGAACATATAAAATGTCAGTGTGAAAGCTCAATTACAGCAGTGAATCAATGAGCTCTGAAATGTTCTTCACAGTAATTAGAAAGTGCTTTCTAATTGCCAACACTCAGTCTTTTATCTTAATTGGAGACCTGTTTGTAGACAGAGGTATAAATTTGCTTTGAGCATAATGGGAAGTGTAGAACATACAGTACGAGTGCCGTATTTTACACGGTTAGGAGTTTCTATTTCACTGCTCTGTGAAGGGGAGCTCTCGGTATCAATTTAGGAAAGAAATAAGATTTAGTAAAGTATGTTTTTACCTTTCTGTTTGGCAGTACTTTTCGGGTTGTTTCGGATTCTCTGGTTTGCTTATTCCTATTTTTTTTCCACTTATTCCTTATAATTTACCACATATGTGTTAATGAAAAGACTTTACTGTCTATGATTTTATGATCATATTTTAAGACATTATCTGGATAAACTATCCATCCATCTATACAGGGTTTGGTCCATTTAACAGAAACACTGGCAAGTATAATATCTATCTATACATCTATCATTCATCTATCCATCCATCTATCAATCTATCATCCATTCATCATCCATCTATCTATCTATCTATCTATCTATCTATCTATCTATCTATCTATCTATCTATCTATCTATCTATCTATCTATCTATCTATCTATCTATCTATCTATCTATCCAGGGTTTGGACCAGTTAACTAAAACACTGGCCATTATAATGCTGGACGATTCACACCTATATATGTGCAACCTGGTGGCCAATCTTCACTGATTTCACATTCCCTAAGTAAGAGCAGAGTGTGAAGATTATAGCGTAGAAGAGTAATAGCACTGCTGTACATAAAATATCCACACAACATAATGGGAGACATATCAGAGTTTAAAAGAAGACAAATTGTTGGTGAGTGTTTCTGTGTGACTAGGACAGCAAGTCTTTGTGGTGTATCAAGAGCTACAGGGTAATGGCCTGGACACCTCCAGGAAGGACAAACCACATCCATCAGAAGTAACTGTCCATGAAAGAGGAAGCTGTCTGAAAGGAATGTCCTGCAACAAAAAAAAAAAAACCCATGTGACCATAGCTGCCCAAGTCACTGCAGAATTAAATATTCACCTTGACTCTGTTCATCATATATTGGTGTGTATATGTAGATATGTGCTGTGTTGTTGCTTGCGTTAGTCAGTGTCTCAGACTCTGCATGAGTTGCTGCTTGGCTACTTACCTTTCTCATTCCTAACTGCTTTGGTCTGAGCACTGCTTTTAGTCACACTTCATGCATTTTTCCAGGTTTATTTGAACCCCTACACACTAATCTGCTTCTGCAAGACTGAACCAGCCATCTTACAGGATAACAGAAAAAATATCCATTACAGAACGTGAATATATTGAGATTCAGGAAGTTTAATCTTCTCAATTTTGTCCCATTCAGTAGGAAAAAATACTATAAAAATATAGGACAATGTTGTTTAAAAACAAGCTATTCTGTCCCCATATGTTGCTTTCCAATTATTAAAGGTATTTTTGCAGCTCATGCAGCCAATGCTAATTAGACTTGCCTGTGAATATTAATGAAAGACTTCAGTCTGTGTCTGCCAAGTTTGCTTTTGTTTAACCTGACTGTCAGCTGGAAAGTGATGTGAGGTTTGTGGAAGATTTCCGTTATTCAGCAGAAATACCCAGGTCTTGGAACTGTATAGGAAATGAATATTTATTATAGTTAATAAACTAGACATAAGCCTTTCTGTTTATAAATGATATACATTGAATGTGGGAGTGATTTCAGCACAGATATAAAAAAGTGAGCAGTGATCAGTTCTGTCAAAAGCGACTCAGTTGCAAGGCTCATGGTTGTTAAATGCTGCGATTTACCTCAGGACAAGATCATAGTGGAACCGATGGATAAGGATCAAAGTGAATAATTTTCCATCATAAATGTTCATACATTTTTATTGCTTTTTATATTTTATTGATTAAATATTGAATGAATCAAAAATGAATACGTTTATTGGTGCAGTGGAATTTTTAAGTGAGGTGTAATCAGATGTAATTATACAAGATGCTAGAACCTTGAGCGACATGCAAAAGAAAAACATTTCAGTTTCACCATGCAAAGGGTTTTTCCCACATCTTCCTTGCTGATTTTGGTAATACTTAATCTGAAGCCAATTCAATTATATTTAGCTGAAATACACAGCTACATATCTTTTTCTTAACCTCATAGATAAACATTTCTTTGGTGAACTTGACATCAACAATAGTCTAAATCAAAGCCTCATAATTCATCCCTGCTAGATCACTGATTCTATCTATACAGACACTCTGAATTTGATGAGACCACATTCTGTAAATTTGTGAAGATATGATCCCTTGTGTTTTAGTAAACAATTTAGATTTAATTTTATTGATCAATGTCAAATTATGTAACTAAATGAAATTAGTGACTCACATGAATTAGCAATTAAAAAAAACAGTGTGTAATGTTTTCTGCATAGGTTAATGTTGAAAAAAAAAAATACACACATGTAATGTTTGCTAATAGTTTATGCTTTTGATGCCTTGTTACTATTCTTTGTTTGACCATAATTATATACAAATGATATTTACAGACAGAATTAGCTTGTGGATCATCATGCTGTCAGTGACAGTGTGAGCTTGCAGGCTGTGTGATTGATTGACAGCTCTCTGGCTCGGACCTGACGCTCCAGCTGCTTCAAACGTGTTAACAGCATAGTTCAGTTTTATCCTATCATCTGTGAGTAGATGCACATTAGCAGAGAAGCAGTGAAGCAGAGACGTGCCTCTAGCAGCTTTCCTTCCATGTGTTACTGATCCAAATCAGAGTTTATCTCTTTTATGGATAGCTTTCCATATCAGTGTTATTAATTTAGACTCTGTATCAACATCAATTCCTGCATTTTTTTTTGTCATTTCTGCCTAAAAATTTAGGAATGCAATGAACTTGGACTTGAACTTATCTATCACTTATGGCTTTGTCTTAACACCAAAATACTAGGCAACAACATTCCATCCATGACAGATGGTGCTGTCTTGCAATCTGAAAAAATAAACAGCTTGTATTACCGACACTGACATTATTATTATTATTTTTATTTATTTATTTATTTATTTATTTATTTATTTATTTATTTATTTATTTATTTAACCTTTATTTTACCAGCACTGAGATTAAAAATCAATACATACAAACAAGCACACAAACATCATACAAATGAAATCAAATTACAATATAATAAAATAAATAATGAACTGAATCAAGTAAAATATCTACAGCCAGATGCTTCGACTATGTGGAATATCTGCCATACAAGTCCCTATATGTATCAGCTATAGAAAAGATAACATTAAAATAAGCACATTCATATAAACCTGCTACTTGCTGCTCTAGTACTATCAGAGATAATGGTATAGAAAATTAATTCACACCTTCCGACCAATCAGATTTTACACCATTCGGTTATAAATGTTACAAATACTATAGATTAAATTTTTACATGTCCACAATCTCATGCTAAATTTCAACAAACTATTGTCCCAAGAGTTAACAAAAAGGCTGTACACTGACTATCACTTAATATTCTCTCTCTAACATTTTCAAACATTTTTGTTAACCTGGTCTTCTAAAATCTGCATGTTTGTTCACTGACACCTTCTGCTCCATAAATATTTCTAGTATCGAATCATTATTAAATATGAGTAATTAAATCAAGCACTAGGCTTCATATCTGTCTGAAAATAAGAGAGAAACCGACTTCATCTGTTTGTAAATCCTAACATTTGGTTTGTAACTGACATTATTATGTGTAAATCCACTGGATGATCACTTGTTATCTGTGCCACAGTGCACATATGGCAGTCTATCACAAAGAATCTGGTTATTGTGGCATGGAGAAACTAGATTAAGTTTGGGTTTCATTGCAATTGTATTGATCTCTGCTGGCTGTGGCACTGAAACAGATGTTCAGTAATTCTGTGAATATTCCATAATTCTTTTTCACAGAACATTAACTGAATTGGTATTTCTTGGTATTTCTAAAAACAAACTGAACAAAAGGCACTGAATCGCATAGTATGCTGCCTGAGGAGAAATATTCATGAATTTTCTAAAAACAAATAGGCTACATTGTGGTGCTTCAGTATGATTATTATTCATCACTGTGTGAAAATCTGACCTCTTATGTTTCTATCATGAGTTTCGCAACGATGAAAAGAAACCAAATCACATGCATGTCTGGAACAGAGCAGAATGAATCGCCAGGAAAATCCATGATATTGAACAGTGCTTTGTAATGTAGTTATTCAAAACGAGAACAATAACCTTGGACGTGACTGTAAGGCTGGCGGGAAGCATCGATATTCTCAGACCAAGCAGCAGGAGCTTTCATTAATCAAAACAACAGAAGGCCTGCATACGGTGTACGTTTTCCACAGTGTCTTATTAAAGAGGATGACATAGCTGAGGGTATCTACCTGAATTCCACATCACTGGTGTAAACTGCTGAGTTCAAGCAACTGAATACACACACTACAGCCTACAATGTTTTTTTTCCAATAGCCCCCCAAAAACACACACACACACACACCCACAACTGTTCTATGTAGAATCCTTGGAGAGCAAAGACCCTTTTATATTAAAAAGATTCTATAACCTTCTATTAAAATACGATGTTATTGTTTTTGTAAAAATTAATTTATACTGTGCTTGAATTTACTACCTTTTCTATGTATGTACAAATTTGTAACAAACAAACAAATAAAAAAATAATATTGGAGCAGGATTAGCATGCTTGCCTCACACTTCCAGGGCTGAGGGTTCAATTTGCAAATTGTGGATGGGGTTTGCATGTTCTCCATGTGCCTCAAGGGTTTCCTCTGGGTTCTCTGGTTTCTTCCCCCAGTCCAAATACATGCGTTGTAGTCTGATTGGCGTTTAAGTTGTACCCTACAATAGACTGGCATCCTGTTCAGGGTGTAGCCTGCCTTGTGCCACAAGTCTCTCAGATTTTCCTAGGTTCAGAACCTGTAGAAGGTTCTCAGTGTAGAGAATGGATGGATGATAATGATAATAATAATGATAATAATAATAATAATGATAATAATAATAATAATAATAATAATAATAATAATAATAATAATAATAATAATAATAATAATACCTAGGTAAATAAATAAATGTAAACGATTCTAAACAGAACCATCTAACTTTGATTTAAAGAGCCCCATTGAGTTCATTTCAATGAATCCTTTATAGAGTTCTATATAGAATCGTTTTGCGGGTTTCATACATGAATTTAAGATCCTATATAGAGTGTAGGGATATTTTTAGTTATTGAATTTTGATTCTACTTGAGTAAAGTCACTTTCTTCAGTTTTATATTATTAATTATAAGGTGTAGGAGGGGGAAAAAAACTTCTTGCTGTGGAAAAGTGGGAATAAAACACTTGGGGTGATGCTGTTGTTGGAACATAATCAAATTTGGTGTAGTAACTCCCATTATTTAATTATAGAGTTTCTGCCATACAAGTCCTCATAAATGACCTGTTACAACAAACACAATTATGGTTTACAGGTGCTATCATGTTAGAGGTGCTGTTTTAGTAAATTAACCAACACCTTCTGACCAATCAGAATGGAAAATTAAGCAGTTCTGTAGTATTCAGTTACTATTATTCAGGAATTATAGTACACAGTTACTATATTGCTATAAGTGGTAAGGTACTTAGAATTAATGGGACATCCACAGTTAAAAACAAAGTTCACTAAAGTGCTGTTTAATGCTGTTGGATGAGTTGGTGCAGTGTTTCTGCTTTCAGGGATTTGCATTCAGCTGAGTGATGGACATGTTTACAGCACGACAGATGGCTTGAGGAGGAGAGATTGTCATGACAGAGAGAGCATCAGGAAAGACAAGATGCATGGTGGTATTCTTGCTGCACCTCAGCATCTGGTACACACACACACACACACATTTTTTTCAGTTTACACACCCATTTGCATTTACCTTATTCCTTTCCCTTTGTACTGTTCCTTTTTATAGCAGTATATAAGCATGTTCTCACAGTACAATATATTCCCATTGAAAATAATGTTAAAATGAACACCTCAGCCTTCATGGGTGGCTTTTTGGACAAGATCTGATCCTGTATTCTTTGCGAGGCTGGAAATATAGATTTTACGGATATTTGCATCAGTCTAAATGAAGTCCTAAATGAAAGTCAGCACTTCTTACACAACCAGAGAATTACAGTTTTGATTTATGTCATAAATCAGAGTTGAGATCTGGAGTGTTAAGCAACAAAAAGTCAGAAAATTTGAAACGGGACAAAAAATATCAGAACATGCAGAAAATTAGGAACAGGTCAAAAATATTGGAACACACAGAAATGGGAGCAGAGAACAATCTAAAAACATTATTAAAAAACAAGCAAAGATAAACAGAATCAATCACATGCCAGGGCTAGGCAGATACAAAGTCAAGAAACCAAGTTGGGAGTTCAAAAAATTGATAATCACAGAGATATCTATCTATCTATCTATCTATCTATCTATCTATCTATCTATCTATCTGTCTGTCTGTCTGTCTGTCTGTCTGTCTGTCTATATTGGGGGGGGGTTGCTAAAGAAATATTGCTCATGTCAGAGTGCCATGTTACATGTTAGCAGATAAAACCCATTAATAATCTTGACTAATCAACCAGAACATTCCATAAGTCAATGTACTTTGAGTCAGCAGCTTGATCTGTTAGATTAGACAGTGTAATGAAATAATTTTTCCCCCCAGAGTGTATCCAAGCTCTTGTGTCTTATTCCACCACATTAAACCTTACATTTATTTGACTCCTCGCCAAATTAAGACATCGGAATATAACACCAGGGGATTTGAATAATGGATCTGCAGCAATCTGCTCTCATTTTATCAACAAATTGCTTACTGGGTGGCTGTAGATGACAGCAGTTTAACCACTACACATGAGGCATGAGATATAATTTCAGCTCGAGGCTGTTTCATGTTAATAAATGTAACATGTTTATTTTAGATCTCGTTCAGAGGAGTAAAATGTTTTTATAGACACATACAAATTTATGTTTTTCTATTAACATCTGATTACATAAATAAAAATTTCAGTGGTGTCACCATTCACATATACAGCATTTACCCTAGGTTTGAGACATTTGTTATAGTCCCAAAGATTTGTATATTTATATTCCTTTATTTTCATCTGTTTTATTTAAATAGAACTTGAAAATATTTGACTTTTCAGTCAAAGACCAAAAACAAAACTATGCATTGTGGGAGTGTTGTTTGCATCCTCGGCAGATACGAAAATATGGATTTTAACCATATGGATATGGAAATTTCCAGATTTACATTTGACACTCCTCCTACACACTAACACTGAAGGTGTATAGATTTAAAAGCTGGAAGGCTTTCCTCCACAATATTCTGAATTTCTTCTGCAATATAATAAAATCTCTGGCTATAAAAAGTTGGAAAAATAATTTTGCATGACACAGTCACCCTCTACAGGCCTCTGCATTAGTGTCTTTACATTCACTGTCCAAGAGCGGCATGTTGACATTAAAACGACTGACATAAACTTTGTGGGGTTGAGGACAGGGAGGTCATTTAGGAGGAACACACTGTTCCCTAATTAGATTTGTATGGTGAAAGCTGACCTTGTCCCAGGCTGCTACATATTCTTGTGAGTCATTCCTGTCCTGTACCCTGTCATTCTCAGGAATGAGATCTGTGTAAAATACATCTGAGAATGCTAGAATTTTGTTTTAGGGTCCAATGATGAGAGGCAGGTAATCACCCCATACTTTGACAGTGCAGCACACATTCTAATGTTGCTCCTGCATTGGTTTGGAACATCAACATTGGCTCTGTGACCTTTGATATGTGATATTTGTCTCTGTGATATTTAGGCTATGTATCCTGACAGCGAGTAGGTTGAAACCCACTTTTTCCTGCACAAAAATGTGTGGTTCATTTGCCTTCCCCTGAATGATTAGAAGAGTTCAAGTACAGTGGAACCTTGGCATACAAATTTTTATTCATTCTGGAGGCAAGTTCTTAAGGCGATAATTTGTATTGTGATACGAATTTCCCCATAAGAAATAATGTAAATGCAGATAGTCCATTCCAGCCACACAAAAGTATTACCAGTGTTACTAATACAAAAGCGTATGTAAACTGAATGGCTGAAAGAACTGACACAAGCCAAGTATTCCATGTTAAGGCTCCTCACAGGAATTTGTGCCACCAAGCTTGGGATAAAAATAAAAGACCACCCATGCCACCAATATACAACAAAAAAACATGCAAAAAATCATGTAGCATGGGACGCATTCCAAAGGCAATGTTGGTATTGTGGGTTGACTCTTTTTGGAAAAAAAAAACACCAATTTTAGGCTAATGGTATCCTAAGTCTGTAACCTATTGAACCAGTGTTAATGTATTCATTGATAGAGACTTAAAACACTTTTGTATGTTGCTCTGGATAAGAGAGTCTGCCAAATGGCAGAAATGTAAATGAAACAGCTGAAAAAAACCTCATAAAATTCGTAAACTTGCTTCGGTTGGCTTTGTTTAGCTTTCCACTGATGCAAAAAAGTTTCAAACAGTTCTCGGACATAGGCGCAACTTAGCCGGTGTTCGGTTCGGTTCCTTTGTATGCCTAAAATGCTTCGTAGGCAGATGCAAATTTCTTGCAAAATTTCAATTCTTAAGTAGAAAATTCATAATAGAGGGTATTCATATGCCAAGGTTCCACTGTATTAGAAAACCATTCACACACAAACAAATAAATAAGACCAGATAGGCTAGCTTTCACTCCCCACACAAGCCTTAGGCATCCATGACCCTGTCACTGGTACACCATTTGTCCTTCCTTGAAACAGTTTGGTAGGTACTATCCATTGCATACTAGAAACACAAGACCTGACATTTTGTAAATGCTCTGACCTATTTGACCCCTGTCAAAGTCGACCAGATCCTTAAACTTGCCCATTTTTCCTGATTTCAGCACATCACCTTTGAAAACTGACTGTTCATTTATTATATCTCACCTCTTGACAGGTGCAACTGCAATGAAATAAAAAAAAATGTTATTCTATTCACCTGATAGTGGTTTTAATTATCTGTATATATTCAAGCTATTTATACAGTAGATCAGTAATTTTTCTCAGAGGACTCAACACTTCACACCTTTTACTGTCCATGAAAGTGGATTTCCTGGCAAGAACAATTCCACTTATAACTCATTTAGCTGAGGGTCAAAGGGTTGCAGTTCTATCAATAATAAAATCTCTGCTCTGCCTTTTATTTGAGTCTAGAGGAAAGCTGATCAAAAATGAATCAAGTTTAGTCATACTCTACCTTCAGGTAGGTGATTGCATGGGAAAATCTCAATAGTAATGAACTTTTAAATGTAGGCATTTTTTTGCTATTTGAGTTTTTATATTGCAAAATTGGATGGTAGAACACTTTCAGTGGTACACATTTAAAGACAGCATAATTTTTACTTTACGATGCTGAAATCAACTGCAATGATTACAGAGGAGATTTAAACAATAAATGAGTTTTAGTAATAACAATATTTGCTAATAGCTTTGGCACAGGAAAGAGCTAATGTGTCTCAATCTGGCTTTACTGGCATGGGACCAATCAATGTTTGTAAGCTTAAGCAAAGCATTTCAGGCCTTATTTGGGCAGAGTAATTGCACAGAATAAAATATCTAAAGTTTTCCCTGAAGAAGCTCATTTTTGGAATAAATTGTTCTGTTTCCATTTCTTTATTGCTCAGCCAAGCAACATTTGTATTCTTAACCTTTACCATTTTTTTTAAAGCACACCACACTGTTGGTAAGTTTTGCTCATATTTAGTTGAAAATATGGTCTCAGTTCCGCATGAGTATTTCAATTATATCCATTATTTCACTGCAGGATTAATTAAAGTAAAAAACAGTAGTGCACATATATTCGGAAATCAGTTTTTGCATGTTTATCCTGATTGCGGATAAATGTGCCAGTGACAGTTTGGTGTGTTTGTTGGCTTTGAGTCTGTAATTATAAAGTGTCGGTGTCAGCTTTGTGCCATTTCAAGATGTCCTTGGCTGTTCTGCTGTCTCTGCAAGGCATTTTGGGAAGGGGGCAAAGGCCAGAAGCTCTCAGAGCAGCTCAGGGTGGGATTGATTAGAGTGTGTAAAAGATAAAGTGATGGACTGTTTGGCACTTCAGCTCACCTTATTATTAACAGATTCTGTCATTGCCTGGTCTCAGAAATGCTGTCAAAAGGCATAAGCATTTGACTTTAATTGATTTCTGTGGTGCACAAAGAATGGATGATATTGGTACTAAAATGCTAACACAGTCTATCCATCCTACAAATGCACACACACACACACACACACACACAATCACACAGTCTCAAATGTATGTGGACACTTGACTATCACAGTCATGTGAGTCTTTTCCAAACTGTTCCAAAATAATTAGAAGTCCATTGTCTTTGTATTCTGCAAAGGTGGAACCAATTCATGGTTTTAAATTGGACACATATGGATGTTATACTGTGGTGTCTGAAAATGTATGGGTCCATGTAATTGATTAGAATGATGATGATGATAATGACAATGATGAATATGATGGCATTGAAGATGTTGATAATAACAGTGAGAGTTTCTGTCTTTAACAGCTTCACACTGTTCATCTAAGAGCCATTTAGATAGAGTGAGGATCTCATCATGCTTTCTTAGATAGTTGTTTCCTGAATACAATTGATATGTTGTTCAGAGACAGATAATAGATAATAATAGATAGATAATAAAGTGTCTCAGTGGTAGTAGATTAGAATATGTGTTAAACTGTGAAGTCTTATTATATAGTAGTTATAAGCATTTACATTTTAGGTGGTACAGCCTGAAGCAAAAGATCTCTTTAATGTGTGTGTTCTTCTTTTATAATGGTTGTCATTAGTCCTAGTATAACAAATAAGGTCAATGTCAAGATATGCTGATTTAGTCAAGGTCCTGGATGTGTTGAGAAATACAGTAAGAATTACATTTTGCATGCAGCTGAGTGTGATACAGCAAATTATTTACCTGCTGTCTATTGAGGTCGCTTGAATTATTAGCATTCATCATGGTCAAATTCATCTGTTGCGAAAACTATAATAACTTAACATGCTGCACATTGATTGATTCCTTGTGGGCAATGTTGGAAAAAGTCTGTTAACTCTTTTTCAGTGTTCTTCAAAAAGTTTCACGGACACTCATTTAAAGTCAAGATAATCTAGTTCTCAAAAGAAGGCTTTCTGCTCTAAAGTCAGCCCATTTTCTTGACCATCAGGGGGGCTATAAAATTTTCAGCAGCATCATGAGTCATATTATGGAAATCAGCAGTTGATTCGCTTTAAAAAGCTTCAGTCATTAATCAATCATTACTGCTGCAATGACTTCATTATTTCTATCATTACTGAAGCGCTGGCTGCTTTAGCTGATGGACACCATACTGGCTGTACAAGTACAGGCTCATGCAGCAGCTCGAAGATGTTTAATGTTTAATGTGTTTGTGTGAGGTGCAAGTGTTAGAGGTCTGGTGTGGGAGTTGGTCAGTAGAAAACTGCTCATTAGCACAAACCAGCTATTGATGTCCAGTTTGACCGAAGATTGAGACAATGGAGGTGTGAGTAATCAATAATATTTCTACACATTTCTGACAAACTGTTTTGTTAAATGTGCTTTTAGAATTGTACACAGCTGCGTGTTATTTTAATGTATAACAGCCCTCTTATCTAAGCAGTATATAAGTCTTTGCTGTTATAAAATAAGAGAGTCTGCAGGTGTCATACCGAATTTTTGTTTGTTTACCATCCAGTGGAAGTCTGTTAAGCTTTTTCTCCTTGCTGGGTTTCCTTGGCAAATTCAAAGAATGTGCAAGTGCATAGTTTTAACAATGGTTTTAATACAGTACATTAACAATGGGATAATCTTATTCTTTTTTCCAAAGAGTTGCATAAATGTGAGTATGAAGCTTGACATATGCTTTGCTGGAGAAAATCCAAAGAATGATAGTCCAAGTCTGTAGCAGTTGTTAAAGCATGGGCAGGCAAAGTTAAACATGAAAAGAAAAATATATTTGGAAATGAATAAAACAAGCACAACTCACAAAACCTTTTTTTTTGTTTAGACTTGGAAAAAAAAGCAAGCCTTTGCAACTATTCAATGATGCATATTCTAAATAATCAACAGCTCACATCTAACAGGTGAACATAATCAGGTAACAAACAAGATGACAGGGGCACAGACTGCAGCAAAAAATAGGACAAACACAACTACATTGCATTCATTGCCATAGGAATGATGGCCAGCAGGGAAACTGAAACTGTTGTACATCTTCAAACATCATGTGGTAAATCTCAACCAGCTGATGACTCCTTTTAGGCCTGATTTCAAGACAAAACTCGTAATGGTATTCTCCACATTTCTATAAGATAATTATGTTCAATCATGTGGGTGACAAAGGGGTTTTTTTTAACCATTACCATAAACAAAAGGTGATGGCAACAAAATGTCCGCATTTTTTTGTTCTCCAGGATCAAACACCATTTAGTTGTGCTGAATGATGTACCAAAACTGGGTCTATGTTTTGAGCCAACTGTGCCTATGTGTGGGGATCAGCCATAATTTCAGATGCTCCAAAGAGGAGGACAAAGTTGAAACCATTATGTTGTGATATTTTATCAATTGCATGTTTCACTTTGTACTGTCAACTGAAATCAATCTGGGAGAATAGTAAATGCCTCTGGTGTTTACAGCATTGAGAGAAAATCCCAAAATGAGTAATCAGTAAACAGATGCTTTATAATGCAACTCATGCATGTTTTAAGAAAGGTTAAATATGGAAGTTGTTTGTTTCCCAATCTGTTGCCAACTCTGCCAGTCTCCAGATGCATCGTGACTTGCCCTGGACACATTTGATTGTGTAATGAGCTGCTAATTACAAACAGCAGCACCTTCATTCAGTCCAGCTGCTAATATCACTTGAGCAGGGAGAAGTGTATCAGTCTAGCAGCACCACATAAAAACTACAACAATCCTTCATCAGGACACACAGTGTAATCCAGTGGCCTAGCCAGGAGTTATTATCTATTATACAGCGGTTAGTCCTGGTCCAATAATTTGATTGGTCGGGCATGTTCCAAGAGTGTCTATATTTCCTGTTCACTGTGTGCATCACTCTGCTTGTCTGTGTTCACCCTGTAAAATTCCATTTCCTAGTTTGTAAGTTACTACAGTACTGTTACTACAGTGCGGTAAAGGTTTTAGAAATACAACATTCTGCGTAAAATAACAAAATGAAAGCATGTCAGATGAAGATGAAATAGAATAAAGGACACCAATATTACTAGAACTACCTTTAATGCAGGGGCCTTTCTGTGTGAAGTTTGCATGTTCTCCCCGTGCCTGTGTGGGTTTTCTCCTGGTACTCCGGTTTCCTCCCACAGTCCAAAAACATGTATACTAGGTTGATTGGTAATTCTAAATTGCCCATAGGAGTGAGTGTGTGTGGTTGTCTGTATATATGTGTGGCCCTGTGATGGACTGGAGACCTGTCCAGAGTGTACCCCTGCCTTTCGCCCAATGTGTGCTGGGATAGGCTCCAGCAGATCCCCGTGACCCTAATTAGGAATAAAGTGGGTATAGAAAATGGATGGATGGATGGATGGATGCCTAGGGTTAGGCTCATCCAATCCACATATTTTTGATTTTGGTGTATGCCCTTGCTGACGCATTCCTCCTATTTTGTATGGGCTTGAGACTGGTGCTGAGAGTTTAACCCCTTAGTGACTGGGTTGGTTGTGGCAGTGAGAGGGCAGGATCCTGCCACTGGACCACCAGGGACACACACTCATACAATAGTAGTACAATATTGCTTAAATATACAAAATACGGAAAAATCTTGCATTTTAACATCTGAATGCACCCAAATGTCTAAAGGGAGAAAATTGCATTTAAGGCACCACAGACATTTAACAAATGGTAGCTGCTTAAAAGCGTATTTGAGTAGGTTTATGTCTGTTCTTTCTATATTTATTTCTGCATGTTGCTGTGTGATGGTCTGTCACCCAATCCAGGCTAAATTCTCCCTGTAATGCTCCAGTATGTCATATATTTCTGGGATTCCTGTGAGCATGACCAGGATAAAGTATTTACTGAAGATGAATGAACAAATGAAAATCCATTCATTCTTTATGCGTTTGCCAGATCTGTTTGATGATCTTTCACTCAAAAACAGATGAGCCTCAGTTTGTCTCTGTCGACTTCATCGATAATTGCTCACTGAAGCTGCAGATTTTCCACCTGGTGAAGGACTATATTCATATTGTACCTGGTGTAATGTGGCATCACTAATGCAGCCTGAAACCAGATGGTGTCTTCTTGGACAGGGGACAACACTGCAAAGAAGCCTAATAGGCTTAATGGTTGATGGACCGTACAAAAGTTCATATCAGTTATAATGGACATAAAACCTTTGTCATACACTGGTCCTTGAAATATCAGCATCTGTGACTCAAAATGACTATTTTTAGATTAAAGTAGAAAAACATGTTTTTAGTTGAGAAGTGAAATTAGTTACAATAAAAGTAATGTGACAGTAAAGAGAGATGTAAATTAGATTTTTTATTTTTATAAACATTATCATTTTCTCCATTTAAACATCTTTAAACCTGTAAATTATATAGTTGTCCATCCATCTATCCATTTTCTACACTGCTTATCCTACTTGGTCATGCCAACCTGGAGCCTATCCCTGGAGACTATGGGCCAAAGGAGGGTACACCCTGGACAGGATGCTACTCTATTGCAAGGCACAAGTGCATGTTACAGATAATTTAAAGATGCAAATCAGCCCACAGTGCATGTCCTTGGCCTGGGGCAGGAAACACTGAGGCATGGGGAGAACTCGCACACGGTAGAGGTGGGAATTGAACCCTGTGAGGCAAACAACTAACCAACAAGCCACTGCCATACTATGTATCTGTATTTATGTTATTACTGAACAAAGAATAAACATGTTTGTAGTTGAATAAAGTGCAGATAAAGATGCTACAGGTGTAAACATCAATGACAGTTATCAGCGGTTTGTTGTAGTATTAAAAAAGTAACATGCAAAGATTTCACTGTGAGTGTGTTGCAGTGTTCGCAGAATGTAAAGACTCTGCTGGGCTTTCTTGGTCATGGAGCTGGTGTGGAGGGACCAGGAGAAGTTCTCCACCAAGTAAACACCAAGGATGCCCCAAAATGCTCTTGATGATCTCCATGATGATACACCAGACTGTTAACTGTTGCACCTCCTCCACAAATGCTGACTCATCATTGTTGCTTATGTGACCCACCACGGTTGTGTCATCATCAGACTTGATGATGTGGTTCGAGGTCTGCATTGCTGCATAGTTGTCAGCAGTGGACTGAGCACAAAAACTTAAGTGTAGTGGTGTTGGAGATGCTGCTCCCAATCTTACTGTACTGTGGTCAGAAAGCCCAAGATCCAGATTCAGAAGATGGCAGTTCACTAGTAACCCTATAGAGTTCACAAAGTGCCTCCTTAGCATTAGGACTGGGGGTGTCAAAAAGTGATAGTTTGCATAATTTAACCCTTGCGTTTCTGTCTTTGGCGCAATGTGTCGTTTTTCATATTGTCTGCCTGATGCTACCAAGTCCTTTCTATTCAATGTTGTGATTCTTCAGTTCTTGATCTTTTTTAATTTCCTGTTTTGCATACTTTGGATTTTCCCAATATAGTTGTTCACCTATCAACCTATCTTTGTCACAATTTGAACTTTTACAGTTTCATGCTTTGTAATTCTCTTCCGGCCTCTCTAATAAAAACTTTTACTGCAATTACATCAATCTCAACTTTCCTCCATCTGCGTCATGACAGCTGTTATAATATCCTCCACTCTTCTGGAAGATTGTTCACTAGCTTTTATAAAGTAGATGTGGGGATTTGTGCCCATTCAGCCACAAGAGCATTATGAGGTCAGGCACTGATGTCAGAAGCCTGGGGTGCAATCAGCATTCCAGTTCATCCCAAAGGTGTTCAATGGTGTTGAGGTCAGGATTCGGTACAGGACACTCAAGTTATTTCATATTAACCTTGGCAAACCATGTCTTTACAGACCTTGCAATGTGCAAAGGAGAATTGCCATCCTGTACCAGCTTTGGACCTCTTAGGTCTAGCCATGATAAATAGCAATGGTACAGCATACAAAGACAGTCTATATAATTAAGTACTTCCAACAATGTTTCAACATCTTGGGGAAGAACTACATTTGGGTGGCATGGTCAGGGTCTGTATACCTTTGGCCATATAATCATATTTTACATGCACATGCAAGTTTGACATTTGATGTGTAAATGCATGTGCAAATTGGATCTTTTTAAAGATAATTTCCAACGCCTTTTTTTTCTCATCTTTTTAGAGAGCTTTCACCTTGAGCACAGTAGATGCTGTAATTTTCATCAAAGGAATCTAATGAGATAAATGAGCAGAATATTACTGACTTAATGATTGTGTTGGATCATGCACAGCGTCTGTCTTTTTGGTCTAGTGAACTTGTAGCAGATCAGAATCAATACCACTGTCACTGACTGAACTCACATCATGCATTTTCTTAAATATGCAATGTCTGCTGTGCAGCATGTTTCTAAAGGGGACTCTTTAGAGAAAATATCCAGAATTATGAACAGCTAAATACAGATAAGGCTAATGTAAATGTGCTAGCAGGGTTAAGCTACATTATCTGAGAATAAGACATCAGTATAAGGTTCTGATCAGACTTTTTGCTGTTAACAAATAGGATTGGGTTTTTGCAGAACCAAGAGCAACAGCACCACCAACAGTCAAAAGATAAACACAAAGTGGTATGCAGAAATGAACCAGGGGGCTGATTTCTTTCTAGGCCCAGTATGTACAATGTGTGGCTGTTTTTCCTTTTTTATTGTAATGCTGTATAATATTACAATAAATGCATCATGAATTGCACAAATGTTTTTCCTTTTCCATTGTAATTGCTATGTTCATCCAGAGACATATTCGATCACTGTCTCTGACTCACTTCTCTGTTAGATTACTTCTAATATCTAAATTTGCCCTGCTGGAATTAGACCACGTGTTCATTTGATTTGATCCAAGTGAAGTCTGATGTCTCTGGTGTCCAGACTATTGACCTGAAGCCATGCACATTTTAAATTTATCCTTTTCTTTTTGTTTAACCTTTATTCATTGAAATTTCTGGTTTCTTTATTCAGACAGATTGTGGACGGATGACAGTCTGCCGAAGCTTGGCATTGTCTGTGGTAGTGGCAGCTCATACTCTCTAAATCCCTTTTGTGCTTAGTATGGCAGATGAACACCTGCTGCTTTCTCCGAGATTAAACATCTTAAACAATAGTATTGAGTCTGTTGCAGCTGGCACTTCCACATCATCCAGGTTTGAGTCAAGTGATCCATTCACTTTAACTTCTACACATTTAACACCTGGACTGATTTCAAGCCTGCAAATACAATCTATTTACCTGTTTAGCTCACAGAACTCACAGCTAATGGCATCAACATGACTTCTCTGATTTTCTGATCTTTCCATTTTCTAACTGTTGTATCTCAGATCTGTCTCAGGGGTAGGAGAATTACCCCCATGATGCTAAAAGATGAAGGATGGAATGGAGAACAGGAGAACACAACACTGGGCACTGAAGTGATACCTGCATTTATTTAACTGGAAATGCATTGAAACCTAAATGTAAGTGGCTCATAACATCTCACTGCTTTGAACTAAAACCTGCTGCTGCCAAGTGCATCATGGGAGAAAAATATACACGTGCTGAGTTTATAAATGCATGTGTTAAAGGGTATTCTGTTTTCTATGTGCCTCAGTGTGACTCGCACACCCCAGTATGATTGGCAGCATGCTTCAAATCAGCAAGACTCCATTCTTAGCTCAATTTTTTGTGACAGAACAAGTGGGACGGCACTGACACCATGATGTTTCAGTGTAATTCATTTAGGAAATGGAAAGAGAAAGAGAAGAAAAAAAAAAGATTCAGCAAGATTTAGGAATTCAGTATGATTTATATAAGGAATTACAGGGGTGGTGGCATCATACAAACCTACACAATTATTTTTTAAAGCACATTCCAAAGTGCTCAATTCCTCTCATACTATTACATTTTGTAAGTTACAACTTTGCTTTATTAGAAAGCCATGTCATACGGTTCATTCATTCATAGTTAATATTAATATTGTGAAATGTCTGCGAAATAAGGTTAGCTCCTGTTATCACTAACTTTATAGTATATTACCCTTTATGTTCCCCCTCTCTCAGTTTCTCTCTTTGTTCATTTTTCTTGAAGACAAAAAACAGTTTGTTATTTCAGAAAACTTTACCTCTGACAGCTACAAGGCACAGCTACGAGACTCATTTCATAAATGCTAGATAAACACCAGCATATCAACTGAGCAACCGCCTTATGAGTCTGTGTGTAACTTGCTAATATAGAAACGATTCAAGTATTTAAATCAGCATGTGGGATTTATAGCTACACTACTAGAGCTGCTGTTATAGAAGCTGTTATTTAGCACCTTATTCTCTATATTTGTCATGGAAAAATAGCTATAAATGAGCAAGTATAAATCAGTGAAAGTCACACAGACACTCAGGAGGTTAATGCATAGTGCTGTTTTTTCCCCTAAGTGACTCTTTTATAAGGTAGTGCAGAAAGTTAAAGTAGGTTCAGTGTGAAATAAGAACCAACCTACTTTTAACCGTTACTTAAACACCTTTTAACATCATACGCACAGGAGGAAGGATGTTGCCCATAAATAATTTCATGCTGTTTGTATTTCAACGATACACAAATTTGTCATGGGGATCTCCAAGACTTCAGTTTGTTACTTTTAAGACAGAACAGTGTGACATTTAATTCTGCATGGATTCATGTGGATCAGTGTGTGTTATTCATGCGAATCAGTGTATGTGTTATTAGTTTATAGTGGTAGAGGGTGTTTGGGACTCAGGAGCTTCTCTTCCAGAGACTAAGAGCAGCCTAGGTAATTCAGTTTTACACATAAAATATTCCACCAGCACAGAGAAAAAAAATTTATTAACTAGATAACAAGCAAAAGGTGAATTAACTTTGACAGTAAAATACTAACAAGGACAGAAAACAACGACCATGTAAGGAAACTGGAAGGACAGCAAGCAAAGTTGTTGGAGACAGAATCAGTGTATATATAATATAATATAATATAATATAATATAATATAATATAATATAATATAATATAATATAATATAATATAATATAATATAATATAATATAATATAATATAATATAATATAATATAATATAATATAATATAATATAATATTCACACTGCAACAATGGTAACTGTAGCTCCAATTTAATTGTTCATTTACTTAATATATATTTAATTAATTAAACCATTAATTAATTAATAAATTCATTCATTCATTTATTCATCTTCAGTAACCACTTTCTGGATTAAGAGCCCACACCCTCAACACACACAGGCTACATTTACATGCAGCCTAATAATCCAATAAAAAGCTCACTGGCCCTATACCCTCACAGCCTGCCTCTCGCCCCGTGTTTTTCTTGTGACGCACATGTTTGTTTGAAATAGTCCTGTAAGAAAATGGTTTATTGGACATATTATTTTTGAAATAATTGTGTGGTTGGATGGGCATCAAACTAGGATTCTATATCAGATGCACTCTCAGGCTTGGACTGACCTCAGAAAAGGTGTCAGTGTTTAGTATTCAACAGAAATTCACAGAAGAGGAACTTGCCTATGGTATATGTGCAAAAAGCCAGAATAAAATAATTTTTCAGAAAATCTTTGCATGTAATCATAGTCATTCATTTACAACAAAGGGCAAATTCAAGTAGCCAGTCCACCTACTGGCTATTTTGTAGGTGGGAGGAAACCAATGATTTTCGTGAACACTTAACTAATATGATGAGGGGGATGTAAGTGGAGTATGGAATAAAAATGTCGATCAAAATATGGATTTTTCAAAGCAGAGATGCCCTCTAATAGAATATTACAGTAACAACATAGTAGTGAGTAGTGAGTTATTCAGCTTCTGGTTCATACAGATGACCTCAGCACAGATAGTGTTAAAGTAGAAGTGTTAATGCTAATGAATTAAAACACAGCAGATTTGTTTCACAGTTAGATGCTACTGTAGCAGGATAGACGAAAGTTAATATTAATTTATGAAAAACAGCATAGTGACATAGCGTATAGTGTCACAAACCCAAATGTCAAGCTGACGTGTGAAATATGAGTTGCAGATATTTTCATTTAACTAGATAATATAAAGGCAGGTCTAATTAAGCGTGTCTTTATTTCCCCACTATTCACATATGCGTTCACACCATGGGGTATTTTGGTTTAAAGATTAAGGTTCAAGGTAGCTCTCTGTAGTGTAGCCGAAAAAGGTCTATGCATGTTTGTGGAAAGTGTGAAGAAACTGGAGACCCAGGAGAAATGATTAAAACTCATAAGGTCTCTGGGGCTCTTTAGGTAATCTGCTCCAGATATTTGTTGAGGTAGAAATTCATGAAAACTTTAAACAGATTTATTCATGAAAAGTTTGCAGAATGTATCATTTTAATGTTAGAGTCTAACAAAGATAGTGATGTCTCTCTCTCTCTCATACACACACACACACACACACACCAGACCTTAAATGTGATATGGTACACTGTCCTTGGAGAGAAAGTTGAGATTGTTGAGTATTACAAATACCTGGGAGTCCATACTGACAACAAACTGGACTGGACACTAAACTCAACAGCGCTCTACAAGAAAGGACAGAGTAGGTTGTATTTTTTGAGGAGGCTCAGATCCTTCATTGTCTGCAACACCATACTTCGGATGTTCTACGAGTCTGTGGTGCCCAGTGTCATTTTCTGGTCAGCGGTCTGTTGGGGATGTAACATGAAGGTGGCAGAGAGAAATAAACTGGACAGACTAATGAGGAGGGCTCTGTACTTGGCATGGAGCTGGAATTCAGTTCATGTTGTTGTTGAGAGAAGAATGCTGTCAAAACTCCATTCAATCCTGGACAACCCTTCTCATCCACTACACAGTGTGCTGGTTAATCAGAAGAGCACATTCAGCCAGAGACTGATCACTGCCAAGTGTAGCACTGAGCGCTGTAGGAGATCTTTCATCCCTGTGGCAATTAAAATGTACAATTCCTTCATTTAAGCGCTGGACATTTTCATGTGCAATTTCACGTGCAATAATTAATAATGGGTGCTATAGTAATTATAGGCCTTTCATGCAATTTCACCTTTATCTATCATGTACAATACAACTTTACCATTATCGCTTGTTAATTTATCACCAGTATACAATCCTTGTGTGCAATACTACAGTTCAACACTATTATTT
The DNA here is from genome assembly GCF_019097595.1 of Hemibagrus wyckioides. NCBI lineage: Eukaryota > Metazoa > Chordata > Actinopteri > Siluriformes > Bagridae > Hemibagrus > Hemibagrus wyckioides. The sequence goes on from NC_080712.1 coordinate 5,842,096, forward strand.
GTACAGTATTTATACAGTATTTGTATTTATTTATTCTATTTTACAGTTTATATAACAGTATATATATTTCTTTCTCTCATATTTTTATTAGAGCAACTGTATCATGGCAAAGCAATTTCCCCCTGGGATTAATAAAGTTATTTGAATCTTGAATCTTGTATACGATGTATTTCCACTCACATTACAAATCTAGACACATTATAGGACAGATCTGGCCACGCATACACAAACACAATGTATGTGACTATCATCTTAGAAACTCATGTCTCAAAGTCATGTTTATGGCTCACATTATTTTGTGAGGCTTATTGCTTATTCACCCGAAAATTACACATACAAACCGCTGTTCTGCTTCTGCCCTGTGATGCTCTTGCAATTACATTATTTTACTTGGCCACTGAAACCCATAATCTAACAAATCCACTGCAATATTGAAGAGGCTAATTAGAAATTTAATGTCATGAGGTTCAGTTATGAACTCAAAGATTGCAGGGATTTTTCGAAATTAGATTTCTCTAGCCAGCCCATTCAGATGATTATAATCATCACCCACAGGTAGTTGAGGTCTTTCAGTTTGACGTTTGACGTCTCAATAGGAGAAACGTCCAAGATAGTTTTTTTTAATAGCAAGTTGCTGACTTTAAACAAGAGCCCTTGTTTATAATCGGGGTAGAAATCAGCTCATTACGTTTACTGACTTATTTCTGTATTATTTATTACATTTACAGCATTTGGCAGAAGCCTTTATCCAGCGTGACTTATATTTTATCTCACTATGCACTAAGCACATTTTGTGTCACTTTGCTGTATATCATGTATTACAGTACCGCAGGAAGACTTAGGTCTTTATTTGAAGTAAGATAATGACTCAGCTGTTTGGACAGCTAGTGGAAGTCCATTCCACCAGATGCCAGGTCAGGTGCCAGAACAGAGAATAATCTCAAGGCATTACATTTCAAGGCATGAAATTGTAGGACCTGAAGATCTGAAGAGGTGTGGTGATAAGTTCTTTGAGGTAGGTGGATGCTGGCCTGTTTTTGGCTTTACAAGCAAGCATCAGTGTTTTAAATTTGATGTGTAGGGAGTGTAGTAATGGGCTTGTGTGGGAGAACTTGTTGAGTTGGATCTGCTAGGAGCCAGTCACAGTAGCCAGTTTCCAGTCTTGAAATGTCAAGAGAATGAACAAACACCCAAATGGCCTGTGTGGAGAGAAAATGTAGAACAGCAAAACAAATTTCTTTGCTGTCACCAGTAACGTGATGCATGATGAAATCTGGTTGATGATAAATGTGATTGAAGGAGCATTTTTTCAACACTCAGTGACAAAGAATACTGCATTGAGGAAAAAATGTAGCAGAATTAAACAAAAGCTTTTAAAAGCAGCTTTATGGAAAACTCTTCTTCTGAGCGGCATATGGAAAATCATTTGGTAGATTGTGAGAGTTCGCATCCCAAAAATGTAATTGTAGTCTGTCACTGGGAGGCCAAAAGAGCAAAACTGGGCATTCTCTCTCAGCAGGAGTGATACTGTCACTCTCTCCTGTGAGTCAAAATGATGCTAAACCTCGTATGTGGAAGCAGGAAGTTAGAAATATCCTCTAAACGTTTTCAGATGTGCTTTAACACAGCATGAGCAGCAGTTCCAAAATATGCAGGAGCTCCAAGAGTCCGGAGGGAATCATCAGTGCTTGTTACACTGTCTGGTTGTTAATTGTCAACTAAAAGGCAAAAGTCATCTGATTGGTGGATGGGAATTGGGAACTGAAAAAATTATGAGAAATGTGAGGTGCAGGAAAGTTATAGAAAGTTATGTATTAAGACAAGTACAACTATGGTAGAAAGAATAAAGCCACACTTTAGAAAGACCTTCAGATTGATTTGGGATTTTTGTTTAAGATAAAAAAAAATGATATCAAAATAATTTATACAGTAAGGCAGATTAAGATCACATTTGTTACACTGTCCACAAAATTTAGTGTTGTATAGTTCACTCTTACAACACAATCATTCCCTACAGGATTTCAGTTTTTTTGTGATAGTTGTGACAACTTCTTTTAAACTCCTAGCAGTGAAGACACATATGTAGTGAGTTTCTATGAGAGCTGTACTCATGTTCCACACACGTGAATGGAAGAGGACTCCGGTCGAATGCGTGTTATGATGACGTCATTCGACGTGCCCCGTCCAAATCTGCAGAAAATCTGCGGCCATTTTGAAAAATTGTAAGCTCCTATTGAATGTCATGGATTTCGCTTGCTTTTTCCACTATCATGAACTTAACGTGTATTAAAGTACAGTAGAGAAAATATAGTACTGTCTGGAAGTGACTTTCTAGTCAAATGATCTTTATCTTCTAGCTGTGCCTTTCTAATCATTTAATTGATAGAGGTAGTGTAGACATAAATCACTAACACCAATTGATATATGGATATAGTTTAATCAGATAAGCTCAGACAAAGTCTTATTAAATAGAAAATGTGGACAACAACAAGGTTAAAAAGCTTCTTTCTGTGTCCTCATTAGCCCTCTATCTGTCCTAAAGTATTTTTCTATCAGACAAACTCACTGATCCGGCTCACTTAGCTTCGGGGTAACCAGCATCTGCGATCCGGCTACTTAAAATGAAGCTCTCTGATAATTACTGTGTATTTTATTGCTCTCTATTCTTCAGTTCTTGATTCAAAATGTTCTTTCAGCGCAAAGACAGCTGCTGTATGGAACACCCAGGGCCAATAACAAATTTAAGTGTTTTCTAAGGTAGTTAGGCAGATTGTGTGGAAGGCTTTTTGTGAGCAGTGGACTCATTCACTTTATCTGGGTTTTTAGCATTATTTTATTTCATGGTCATATGTGCTTGTTTTGCAACAATGGTTTTACAGAAATACATTTGGGCAACATTTGTGAATCAGTATAATATATTTGCTGTGGGTGAAATTATTATTATTATTATTATTATTATTATTATTATTATTATTATTATTATTATTTTACAGAGTATTTTCTATTCATTACTTTATTAATGTTCAGCTAATAATTTTTTTCTGAATCTTTATTTTTAATATTCTATATTTAATTTTTTTAATTCATTTATTTATTTGTGTATATGTTAAGTTACTGAATGAGTCCCAAACACAAAAATAAAGATTTCCGTCATTAGATACCGTATCCTGTCTTTAAGAACATTAACAGACATTAAGGCAACCAGGCCAAAACAATGACATGAACACTAACTAGTAAATAAGAAACTGACCTAAGGGTGTAAATACTAAATTATTGTGTACTTTAGTTACAGTTGTTCAGGTAGAGGGTACATGTAGCAGGCTGGGAACATCAGTCAGATGTAGGGGAATTCTATGGAAACAATCGATATTTTTGCACATTTTTAGCCATCCTTTAAAGAATTTATCCATGAATGCAAGTACTCATTCAAATAAAAGATCTAGTAAAGTTTCAGCTTCAGAGAAGTAAAATGTAAAAACCCTTTCCTTTAATTAAATTATGTCTAAAACAGATTTTTATGACCTTTTCGCCCCTATTTTAAAATACGGCTAAATAAAAAAGCTTTATTTCATCTAAGCTGCAACCTCTGCAGATACAAACTAGCTTAATGCTAATAACCAAGTATTCTGATTTAAAAAAAAAACATAAGGTGAAATAATTTTTTTTTAAAAATCTTACAGTAACAAAAAATTTTCATATACTTTTATAAAGATCAAGTCTGATACCCCAACCTTTCTTACATATATATAAATATAATGAATGTATTTGAGAGGAATGTATTTGATTTGCTTTGCTGGTCACATAAATTTCCCCACTGTTACAACCCCATGTCTGGTCTCTTGTACTCTACTCCATCGCCCATGTACTACTCATGATTAAATAAGCAAGAGAAAGAGAAATAAAAGGACTACACAAGTCTGATACATATAGAGAAAAGAAATAACATGATTGAACTGATTGAATAAAGCTCAAGCTAGTTGTGCTGGAAGATTAACAAGGTTTTTGAGAGTGTAATGGATTATGTTTTCTAAAAATCACACACACACACACACACACAGACACACACACAACACGTGATCCTTAACTTGCCTGACTCTTACTTTCTCTTTTGTTCCCCTTTTTTTCAAGCAGCCATCAGCTTGTATAAAACGATCTCATTTTACGCAGACATTTTGCATTGAAACCCATTTTTCAACCCTTCAAACACGCTTATTTGCAATAGAACCAGATATACGGTATGTAGAGAATCAATTGGGACCAAAAACATTGTGAAATTAGTGTTTATCATGATTTAGAAATGTAAATATAGTTTATTTATCGTTTTAATTTCGGGCCTACTCTGCACAATAAAACTAGATCATTTATTTTAATGAGTATTTGCACTTTTAGTTAAGTAAAGAATTTTGTTGTTCTTCTTTATCATCCATCCTCAGATCATTCTTTGAAAAATTCTGATAACTTTTATAAAAAGGAAGACTGAAAAATCATATTTTTAATTACAAATAGGCTCAGTATTAAAAAAAAATAATTTGAAAATTTATATTTACAATTATTTTAGAGCTTAGGAAAGTAGGAAAGTAAATATTTTACAACACTGTTTCCATAGATTAGATAAATCTTTATTTTTTTTTAATCTAATATATCTTATTATAAATATTCTGTTATTCTTTTATTCATTTATCTATTATTCTTTATTTTTTTAATTTTATAATTATATAAATCCTATTCTACTTAAAAATGTATATGACTCTTGTAGTTGATAGTGTTTATAGTGGTACCCCATGGCTTTTACGTGCTCTTGGCATGTCACATCACCCAGCTGCTGTCATTCTGTCTATGTCCATCGTGGACCTTCTGCCTGCTTTTGCATAATGCCAGATAGAACCTGCCTGCAATCTGATACCATCCCACTTCCCCAGGACACACCCCAAAAAAGACATTTAATGTTTACTAAATGCGAATTTCTCTGTCTGCAGAAAAAAAAATCCCAGGAGTCTCCGAAGGACATCCATGACATAGATATGTTTGTTTAGAGGGTCAAAACAAATACAGATGCTGTAGATGTAAGCACTGACATGCACAGATAAACTGAAGGGGCACTGACTAGACCGTATGGTGTGTCCAGATGTGGTTAATTGTTGCCTTCAACTCATCCTGCTAACCAAATCCTTATGAGTACATACAGTACTGCCAGTGCTAAGTAGTTAACTAATTTTAAATCAGTGGTGAATGATGATGGATTCTAGTGAAATATATAACTGTGTCTTATATAATTTTAAGACATACTGCATTGAATGTTGTGCAGAATATGATTCCATCACCTCAGCTGACCAGGCCAGATCTAATGTTTGGAACCTGGGCAGTGGTAGCTAAATAGTTAAGATGTTGGATTACTGATTGGAAGGTGGTGAGTGGTTGTGGTTCAAATCTCTGTGGTTGCCAAGCCAATACTGAGCCCTTGAGCAAGGCCCTTAACCCTCACCTGTTCCACTGTATGAAGATAAATATATATTGCTCTGGATAACAGTGTCTACCAAATGCCATGAATGTAAATCTAAGCATAAAACATCTCTGAAAGAAGTGTTCCATTTTTTTCTTGAATCACTGAATGTTTTGTGCCAAGAAGTACAATAAGCATTGTAGATGGAAGCTTTGACACTTGGTTCAGATACCCCTTGTACTTGTTGAATTGGACAATGAGGAATTAAATATGTTGAGCTTGTCTTGGCATCCACCCACGGAATTCTTTTCTTTTACAGCTTGTTGAAATCCCTTACATTCATGTTAAAGGCAATCTTTTTCAGGTATGATTGACAGGTATTTGCAAGTGCAAGGCTCACTTTTATTAAAAACCAGCACAGCATACAAAGAGAGGAATATTGGGCAGGTCTAAAGTACTTCCAACTGATTTCCCAACTCATAATAAAATCTTGTGAATATACTTTTTGGAATTTAATTCCTGCTTTGCCATTACAAGATCCGGTTTTCATAATTACCTGATTAATTGAAATTAGGTGTGTAAAGGAAGGAACATTATACTGTGCAATCCATCAACACATCAGTAGCTGAAAAAAAAATACAGTTTTCCAGTTAATTAAGACACCGTATTGTTTTTCTCAGCAGAGATGGAGACATAATACAATGGCGCCACAAATCTCTTAATTTTGTTTTAATTGTTAATAAATTGTTTAAAACAGAAACAGAAAACCCCATCTGTTTCAAGACCCAGTGTGATGTGCTGTAAAATAATGTTTTTAATCTGGTGGCTTGAAACTGGTGCTTACTCCAGAACCTCGATCAGATATTGATCTGTAAACTAGTCATGTTTGCACAAACCTCCTGTGTGTTTATCTGTTATTAAGTTGTTATTTTTTTTATAGTTACTCACTGTGTAATATGAGTGACCCATCTTTTTGACCCATTTCTACTTATAAAGGTTAATTCACTAAGGCATATCTGAAAATATGATCACTCAAGCTACCACTCAAGCAGTATTATCTGACAAAGGCTTGTTTTGTACGATGAAGAATTTCTGACTATGTACTGATCATAGTCATGGAGTAGAATTGCTATTCCAGATTCGATACATACAGTCGAGGCCAAACTGGTTACACCTAGGCTACAAATATTCCAATTTGTTATACATTTCTTATAACCATACATTTCTATTGGCAGGTTAATTAAATTATCTACTTTATCAAGCCAGAGTTCATTTTAAAACAGTGGATTAGAGACAGGCTTATTCCAGGTCTATTTCACTATAATATCCATAACTTTTCATTTCAGCTCTGTTTCATTATTTCACATTTCAGTGGTTTACATACACCAATTTGACTGTCTTTTTAAACAGTCTAGAAGATTCCAGAAATTGATGTAATGACTATTAGCAGCTTCTGATTGGCAAAATGTCATAAATAGGAATTCACCAGGAGTGCAACACACAAGTCCACAGGAACAATTTCCAAACAACTGAAGGTACCACAAGAATCTGTCCAAACCCTTGTATGCAAATATAAAGAATTTGGGATCACACAAACACTGCACAATTCAGGAATGAGGCACAAGTTAACTCCAAAATATAAGCAAGTCCTCATCTGTAAAATTCAACTGGACCCCAAAATAAAAACAAAAGAACCGTCGAAAGAGTTAAAGGCATCAGCTGCCAAAGTATGGCATCCACCTTTCAGAGAATCCTACATTGCTGTAGCTTGAGAAAAAAATCAGACTGAAGTGATCAGAAACATTACAGAGGAAAGTTCTTTGGTTCTTTGGCCATAATGATCAGTGCTGTTAGGAGGAAAAAGGATCTAAATCCAAAGAACAGTGAAGCATGGGGATGGCAGCATCTTGTTGTGGGCTCGTTTGGCTGGAGAAACACAACTGATGCACTTAACAAAAAAAAATGATAGGATAATGTTGAAGGAGGATCATCTAGAAATGAAACTGAAGCAAGCACATCAAGATAGCAGCCAAAAAGTTAAAACTTGTTTGGCAAAACTTGTCTTCCCACAGTGATGCTTTCGAGCATACTTTCAAAGTTGCAACAAATTGGCTGAAGATGAAGCTGAATGATTGTGGTGTCAAATTGTTCTTCCTTCAAAAACAAAATGCTGACATTATTGATGTAATATGTTCATTCCTTTTAATCCTGTAATCTACTCTGTAATACAGACACCACATTGGAAATCCAATACCAACTCCCTTCAACAGCATGGCTTAATGCCGGTGGCAGAATGATTTGATTTATTAAGATTACTCTGTTACACTGGGAAATAGCACCACAAAAATCAATGTAACCTTTTCATTGTTCATTATATTTAAAAGCTGGCAAAATATATTCCATGTGATATATGGAAAGTTGTAATGAAATGATTAATGCTGCACCTTTTGATTCAGGCTTTGAAGCAAACGATGAACAAATATGTCAAACAAAAATGTTTATAGAAATATTTTTATGCTCTAAAACTCAACATGCTTGATAATATTTAAGTAGATAAGTAGTGTCCATGTATGGCTAAAGCTTAAACAAAATCCCCAGAGGCTTACAGCTCAGGACTAAATTGTAAGTTACTTTTCATAAGAATAGTCCACCAAGTAAGTAAACGTGCACACCGAAAACCAAGATTCACCTCACATGAACACAGAGAAAACATGCAAATCTCCACATTTGAACTCAAACCAAAGACCCTGGAGCTTTGAGGCAGTGATGCTACCACCCACTGCACTACTATACCATTTTTTTGTATAAGAAGCTTTTGCAGGCTTATTCTTTAACTGAAGATGAACCAAAGGTGTTGAGAACACAGCATTGCACTTAAGGTAGTTAGGAAGTTTTGACTTGGAGACTGCTTTAGGAGATATGTCAAAGAGCAATGAGAGGATTGTCAGTTTTGTCTGAATTAAACTTAAATATTTTAATTGAGATTGTTTAGATAATGTAATTATGTAGATGACATACTCTTTGGGGACCAAGCCCTTGTAAAGAGGCTTGTGTACTAGTCTGAACCTCAGGGTTATGTCACCAGGAAGATAATGCTCCTTGTATGGCCACCCTTGATGGACAGATCTAAGGTAAGAGCCGAGACCAACAGTGAATCGCAATTCCCAATAAAAAAGACAGAGTTCATCAAGACAGGAAGCATCTTGTGACTGGGCCACCCAAATAATCCGGTCAAAATGGTGAGATGTAAGATGAACTGTTTGGGTCAGTCAGCAGCAGGTATGTAATGGACAGTCTTACATGAGCTAGTCCCTTGCGACAGAATCTGCTTTAAATGCTGTGTCATGACTGACCCTGTATCTTGACTCCAAATTCCTAACAATCAGGGATATGTGAAGAAAAGAATTTAACTGTGGTGTAAAGTATATGTAGCAAATGAAGCCTTCTTCTTTTTCGTCATTTAAAGAAGTAGAAGTAAAAACCCAGTTCATTGTAGTTCCTCATATCTCAATCTGCTTCCACAGTCTGTCAGTTAAAATGGAGGTACTGTGTGCTGTGAATGGTGTGAAATGCAACAATGATATCAAGTTTGACTGAAATGGAAAATTCTCCAGCATCTTCAATATAATTTTTGATAGTGTGAAGGGCAGTCTCTGTATTATGGCCTTTTCAGATCTCAGGCTTCTGTATCTTAAAATATAATTTTCTCTGAATATGTGCTGTAGATCAAATCTTCCCTAATATTCTGGAAAGTAAAGGAAGTAAAGAAAGGAATTTGGTGATTATTCACACCCAAATGTTCATGGTCAGATTGCTTTAGAAGAGGCTACGCAAAATCACTGTTGGCATCTAGTGATGATTTTGAATTAATTAAAAAAAAGATATCATGAGAAATTTGGCACTATTTACAGGCTATTAGAAAGGCCAGAAGTAAAATCTGTTCTTTTCTTTTTTTTTAATAATGTCAACATATCCTCTGAAAACATCACAGATGCTTTACTGAAACACTTGAGTAAATAGTTAGGATCTTAGAGGTCTGGTATAAAAAGCAAGGGTGCTATGGGGAGTAATTGGCTGCCTGATGAATTGTTTTGTACTGGCAAAGCATGTGCTGTGTGCTTTAATATGCACGGCTCAAGGGAAGGGATTTATTTATTTTCTGTTTGCTTCAGAGAGCATTCTCCTATTTCATCAAGCATTACCAGATGCTACTAATTAATACACCACTTAGTTGATCATTACTATGGAAAAAAAACAAACACTAGCAATAGAAAATGTCTGCTTATGTCTTGGTTGTTGCATGGCTGAAAATTATACAAGACACATAAAAAAATCGAGCACAGAATAAGACAGTGGACAGTGCATGTTGGATCAGTAGGATATTCTTTATAACCAGCGTAGACATATAAACAGTAAAGTGATTTAAGGGTCACCTCAGGTTCAAGGTTGGTGAGATGAAGTGATTAGTCATTTTCTTCAAATAGAATTAGGATTCAATTCAATCAGCTGCATTCGGACTAAATGGCATTAGCTTTATGTCTTGTAGAACAGCAGAAACAACTCTGGTTGTTTCACACATATCAGAAGAATTTAGAGCAGTGACATCACTCTCTCTGTCTTTTGTGAATAATAAGTAGTAATATTTAGTGCTCAGTCAGTTTTGTGAAAACAGTTATTGGTGCTTTTTTTTTAGTGTATTTGTGTTTTTATTTATAGTATAGAGCTGTCACTGCTAATCCAGGAGCCACAGTTCAATCCAATCCAGACATTAGCTCACTCCTACTCACCTGGACATTGATCTCACCTGTTTTATGTTAAACCTCATTTATCTTTGTGTATTTATGAAGGTTAATTCACCAGCTATCTGCATGTACTTGCGTTTTGCTTTTTCACCTGGTTATTTTCTGGTATGTTTTGCTTCTGTCCTTCATTTTGACTTTGACAGTCCTGCCCCCTACTGTACACTGACTATATAGAGCTGAGTACCAGGCTACTAAAAGTTAGTCTCTTAACTTAATATTTGCCTTTGCCTTGACTTAATAATGCCTTTAAGTTTCCAATAAAATAGCTAAATGGTATTATAATATGCTAAACTATAATCAAACTCAGGGGATGTTGTAGCTTAGTGGTTATGGTGTTGGCCTACTGCTTGGAAGGTTGTGAGTTTGAATCCAAGGTCAACCAAGCTGCCACTCCTGGGCCCCTGAGCAAGGCCCTTAACCCTCAATTGCTCAGTTGTACCAAATGAAGTAAATTATAAGTTTCTCTGTTCTGTCAAATGGTGTAAATGTAAATTGCTTTCAGAGCGGGTGAAATGCAGTCCTCAGTGGTACACGATGAACACCTCCAAACGTCCTCTTCCCAGTTGCCAAAGGTATTCTACAACATGTGAGGATTTAAAATGCTTCGAACAGTCTTTTGTCCAACAATGAAATAAATAAGCTCAGATTTTGTTTGTAGTAAAATGTTATTTAAGCTACGCAACAAACACGCACGAATGAATAACTCTCACACTCAACTTCGGCAAAAGCAAGCATTTGCAAGAAAATAAAGAATGTTAAAAAATTGCTGGGTTAGCAAATAAAAATTGTCTCTCCCTTCTGTGTCAAACTGAAAATCTCCTTTATCCCACAGTGAACAACACTGACCTGAAAACCTTTCTCTCACTACTTTGGGTGTAACTAGATGAAAACTCCTCCCACTCTTTTTCTAATCAATTTAGCAATAACGCTAATGCGGAAACAACCGAACTAATTACAAGTTACTGAACAAAATTGTTGGTTAAAAGCACATGTTTCCGAAGTACGCAACCGACAAACTTTAACAGATTCTTCTGGAACATATTCAAACAAAACTTTATTAGTATCCCTATCTGGATACAATCAAAAAGCACTCTATTTCTAACCCTAGCTGGGTTATACTTTGTTTGCCTGGTATTTGACCAGTGCATTGTCTGCTGATTTAGATAGTTACTGCAACATCCATCTGTCTCTGCCTTAAACTCAGAAGAAGACTACAATTTCCTCTTATAAACTCTAACGCCACTTCTCAGTGCTCCAATCTATAGGTGGGGTTACTGTATTAGTCCTAACTATATGCAGTCTGTAACTGCAGACTGAATTTATGGCTTTGATTTAGTCTGCTGAACAAATGTGATGCCATTTAGCATTTGATTTAGAATGGTGAAGCAGAAAGGAATGGAGGATCAGTCCATATCAAAGCAACGCGGTTCAAAAGAGAACTGAAATGGCTGAACATTACTCAGTTTGAAGTTCACAAAGCAATGGGCATGAGATCATAGCAAGAAGGAATGTGTCTTGGACAATCATCCTTGGCATTTGACAATTCAGATTTTTCTTAGAAACCTCACAAGGTTCTTAGACAGCACTTTAGAAAAAGACCCAGAATAACTAGATATATGAAATAGATGCACCATGTGTATTTTATAAAGCAGTAAACGGTACTTTATGTACAGAAAAACACACTGTCATAAGAAAATAATCCATAACATAGTGGTGTGCAGTAGCCAGACATGAAGTACAGTTATTGTTATTACCACAAAGTTGATTATTTTCTTATAACAGCACATCCAGAGATTTTTTTCCCTGTACATTTATTGGAACATTTGGTGTTGTGGAACATCCATAAAACAAGCATGTATCACACAATCAATTCCCTCACCAGCTTGACTTTTTTCTGCGTCATAAAATTAATAATCCAAGGCAAGCAGCTTGTCAAGAAACCGCAAAGTCCAAAGTTACAGCTTTAACTCTAACTATTACAAAGCACCAACACTGGAGACTCATTACATAAACGATGCATAGTAAATGTATTTAGCATGCTCTCATCTGTGAGCCTGCGTCTCAGTCTGTCTCAGTTTTACCATATAAGGCTCTTCACTTTTCCTGATGATTCAGCTTAACCATCATCTTTAAATGAATCACCGTATAATGTAAAAGGTCATGGCAAAACTGGTTCCTGCACTTCCTCTTTTGTATGCTTTATATACTGATATGTCTGTCAATAAATTGTGAAGACTTTTCTATGTGGATCTCGTGTCTCTGAGTCTCATTTACCAATTTCTCCCCAGCTGGTACAGAAGCATCATCAGCAGCAGCAGCAGAAGCATGAACCCAGAATTCTTCTCAGTCAGAACCAAACCCAAGAGATCTATAAGTAAATTTCTCCATACAGAAAACTTTAGATCAGCAAATACACAATATTTTTTAACAGTAACAACAGCAACATATTAGAACAAGAGCAATTTCCCTTTCAGCCACTGAACTGCTGAAGAATCAGAAATTCAGTAGAACTGAGATTTAACATGGAATGCTTTACACAAATTGGTCTCTTGACTCTACATTAATTTGAGGGAGAAACACTGGCTATAATTTGTTGCCACTCAAAAAGACAGTGCTTCATTAACACAACTGAACACTCTTGAGACTCACTAATTATTTCAGATTTACTTTGTATTTAGGAATAATTGGGCTAAGAAATGCCACAGCAAACATCTGCACAGCCAAGTAATGATACATATACAGTGTAAATAAGCTCTGATGAGACAGCAGAGATCCTGAAACACCAGGTTTCCTTTTCTTCCTTTTTTTTAATGAGTTATAATAAATGGACACAGTAAAATGATTTTGCTGCTCTACAGTAGAGAGAGAGAGAGAGAGAGAGAGAGAGAGAGACTCTCCTGGCATACAGACTTAATGAAGTCCCAGTGGACACTGATGCTCTTAGTGGAGCAATACTCTATATACACACTTTACACTGAATAAACACATCTTGGATCATTGACTTTGCTTTTAATAATGAATGTGAACTTCTTTGGTCATACATTTTCTGTTTATTCGCTCCTAACAAGTATTCTGTAATTTATAGCTATTTATAGTTATTTCCATTTATTGATCTTTTTGAGATGTAAAAATGACACTAAAAGCTAATTAATAAAAAATCAGGCTATAATAAACAACACAATGAATCTACAACTTGGTGAGTTATTTTTCATGTAACAGAATACAATGATAGAAATGGTTTTTGGAAAGCAAAGATAAAATAAATTTACTGGGGGAATCTGAGCATCAAGTTTGCCAACTCAGTGAACTCCAATTCCCAACATGCGCCATGGAATACACATATCGCTGCACCCGAGGTCACTTCCCAGAGCACACACAGACACACACCAGCTGATTACACACTCCTGTTTTCTATCACACTGCACTCACAGACAGTTTATAAAGACTGTTTCAGACTGAGTTGATACTCAGTTTCACTCCTGATTACCAAGCCTTCTGTCTTGTGTTGATTTGACCTTGCTAAATGTTTTCTGATTCCTGTATTTTGTCTAGCCCCATTGACTTGCAAAATGACAACAATTTCTTCTTCTTCGGGCAGTGGTAGCTCAAGTGGTTAAGGCTCTGGGTTGTTGATCGGGGTTCAAGCCTCAGCACTGCCAAGCTGCTGATGTTGGGCCCTTGAGCAAGGCCCCCAACCCCCCTGCTACAGGGGTGCTGCATCAGAGCTGACCCTGCGCTCTGACCCCAACCCTCCAAAGATGGGATATGCGATTAAAGAATATGCAGTAATGTATATGTGACAAATAAGGGCTACTTAAGAACTTCTTCTTCTTCTTCTGCTGACCATTGCCTGTTTTGACTTGATGTTTTGTGTTTCCGCTTCATTAAAACTCCCTTAGCTGCATTTACATTTTCTCAGTCTCATGAGCTGACACAGAGTTAACAAAATGGCAATAATGACTACTCCTATTATAAAGGCTGTTTAATTATACAGTATTTTCTGGTGTGCACGATCTAATTCCTCACAATATGCATATTAATAGTTAAGTATTAATATATCCTTTTTTTGGACCTTAAAATAAAGTATTTTTAATAAGCTTTCAGTCAAACTGACCTGCCATGCCTTCAGAGTTCAGACAGTGGTGTGATGAAGCCCGGCTAAAGTTCTCACTCTCCATATAACAGAGAATTACTGCTGTCAGAGATTTTGTTTACTGTTGATAATGTTAAAAACGTGTGAGGGAGATATAATGTTTCCTTTAACAATGGAAGGAAAGCAAGAACCACAGGAGCAGCAGGTTCATCAAGTTTGTTGTGCCAACATGGCCACCGATTGTTTTAGTACCTCAGACAGAATCCACAACAAGTGCTGGGGGTTAAGACACAATCGCCTGTGGCCAGTGGGTGATAAATGGGTGATAAATACCTTGATCTGTCCCAGCTGGCGGCTCGTAAAGGGAAATACAAAAGAGCCGCATGCAAATGAAGGAATAGATGCTGAAAGTATTGTTGTGCATTTATATCACACAATATCACTGCTCTCTCTGTCTGACCTTCAGGTTAACACTGATATTCCAACACACACACACACACACACACACACAAAAAAAAATAAATAAATAAAATAAAAACCTTTCTACCTCACATTAGAAATCATAGTACACTTCTCAGACTTGGAAATCAATCAGTCATCTGTTTATGGAAATTATTAATAGGAAGATTTTGTTCTATTAAAAAAGCAGGAGGAGATAAAAAAGTAATCAATTAATCATTAATCAATTACTCACACAGCTTTTTAAAAACTTCTAACAAAGTAGCCTAAATTGATTTAATCAGTATGCGATTAAATGGTGATATTAAACCCATTTCTGCTCTGTGGGATGCTCCAAGTGCTTGCTCATAATCATTTAAAATTTGAAGGTGTTTATCTTCAACCACTAAAATTCTAAAATGTAAGGTTTTCCAGCGCAGGGAAAAACACACATCCCACATTGAACGCCAACAGAATCCTGACTCATTTTATATCAGACTTGTGGTCATCATCAAAACAATAAAGAGCACTTACATACTCCTTAAGCCAACAGAAGAGAAAGGAGTGAATGAATCAGTCACCTGTCAACATTATGGTGACGAGATGAGGATGGGGAATGTGTGTTAACATGAGACATAGTCTTATGCTGATAATTAAATTGAGAACTCAATTCAAGTAGATTCAATTATAGAGCTCTATCTATCTATCTATCTATCTATCTATCTATCTATCTATCTATCTATCTATCTATCTATCTATCTATCTATCTATCTATCTATCTATCTATCTATCTATCTATCTATCTATCCTACAGTGTTTCTAATCTGCTCTTTTCCTCAATGACTCTTTCTCAGTCACTTTTTAAACATTCATATCTCAGAGCAGCTCATTTATTCTTGTCTGAAGTTGCACAGAATTGAACGACCCAGCGCCGGAACTGCAACAGCTTTACTTTCAAAACAAATTTCTCTTTTATGGCTCATTGGCAAGATACTTAATAAAAAACAAGAACACAGGGACAAGAAAAACAGTTTATGGCCGCGTGTAAGTTTCCAGAGAGAACATGGAATGGAGGAAAAACATGAATTTATTACTCATCTATCAGGAGCTGTGACCTGCTCTAATAAATCAAACACAACATCTCAGAGAGAGATGAGGCTCTGTAACACAACTCTGAAATGGATTTAGAGGAAAAATTGTCCCATGAGGCACTGCAGTGTTAAACAATGATGTTTCAGCTAAGAATTATTTATTTATTTATTTTACAAAAAAGTCTCCTTATGGTTCAAGAAAAAAACATTATTTATCTTTATATCTATATCTATTTGTCGTGTCTAATGGTTCTTTTAGCAAATTGCAGATGGATGGGATTTTAGAGAGATTCTGGTTTAAATAATGTAGTGATCTGTTTGACAGTTATGCAGTTATGAGGAAGTTTGTTAAAATGTTTGTCCAGCAACGTCCTAATTGTGCTTTATAGAAAAATACTTTTTGCAATAGCAGCGTGTTGGCTTCAGACATGGGTAGTTTGTGTAGTTGTGAGAAAGTTT
Source organism: Hemibagrus wyckioides (assembly GCF_019097595.1). Classification (NCBI taxonomy): domain Eukaryota; kingdom Metazoa; phylum Chordata; class Actinopteri; order Siluriformes; family Bagridae; genus Hemibagrus; species Hemibagrus wyckioides. The sequence goes on from NC_080712.1 coordinate 5,858,419, forward strand.
TGGTTGTGGGGCTTTGTATATGTTATTCTCCTTCCAAAAATGTTTATAGCAAGGCAGGGCAATGGCGCCAGTACAAATCAATCAATCAATCAATCAACCAATCAATCAAATGGAATTAAGGATGTCCAGGATTTTTCTGTTTTCACTCAGTTTTTCTGTGATCCTTGTGTCCAAAAAAAAAAAAAAAATTTATCAAAATTATTATGCAACTTGCAGCTTTTATTGCTTTTTTTGTGAAAAAACTATTTGCAATGCTAAAATCGCAGGCACATTATTCTTCTTTTAAACTCCTACCAGTGAAGACACATATGTAATGACTTTCTATGAGAGCTGAACTCATGTTTGATGCATGTGAAAGAGATGAAAGAGAGCTTTGCCAAAATGCGTGTTGTGATGATGTCTGCAAAAAAACAGAGTAATTTTGAAAAATCATAAGCTTTACCACATATTGTGGTTTGCTCAAATTTGCATTCATATTTGTGATCCCAAAATCTCAAAATCTTGAAATGACTGATTAAGGAGGAAGCATTGAAAGCAACCAGATGCAACCTATCCTCTTCTGTGTGTCATTGGATAGTGGATTTATTAACCATTACTCTTAATCGATTGTATACTATAAAGTCATACATTACTGAGTGGGTTGAAGGGATGGTCTTTAATAAATATGTTTCATTAGGTGTTTAAGTCAACAGTACTGAAATGAGGTTAAATGCTGAAGAGTCACGGGAATAAACTGTAAGTGCAATCTTTCAGATTCATCTTTAAAGTATCCATTTATGGCTGCAACTGATTTAATATCTCCATCCTGGTTCAAACATGTTGTACTGTTACGAGCTGCACTGACTGTGATTTATGTGCTGTGATGTTCAGATTAGTCCTCTGGTACATGAACGAAAACCGTGATCGAGTGAGCCTTTTAGACGTACCACAACATGTAAGGGTGTCGTTCTCGAAACAGTTATTCCACTGTTGTTAAACGCAAGTCTTTTCCTTCATTCCCATGGGTAGCCTAATGGTCTCCCGGCTGTGCCTTGGTAACAAACAAGTCACGGCTCGGTTATGATCCGAGCCATGTTGGCTTACAAATATGAGTCCCAGCAGGCAAACTGGCAGTGAGGTAGGATGAGAAGGAGATTTGTAATATGAAAAATTGAATAGAAACAAATAGGAGACCATTAGTGTCTATGTGCTCATTAATATGACAAAATTAGCCTTAAAGTATCTGACAAGAACGGGCATAAATATGCAAAACACTGCAGCGAATGTGAATTTGAATATCTAAAGGACTTCAGTAGAAGGATTTCCCTGAACAGTGGCACAGAATCTTGAATATTTCAAAAACCTCAATATTCTTTCCTATTTCAGATCATTAAAGCAGGATAAATTAGCTATAGTGTCTTTGGGCCTGATCTTTTTGTCTGCCTTGTATTTCACATCATAGTAACTGAGTCATGTGAGTGACTGGTGCTCATTATCACAGATGTGACTCTGTCTCTCACCTTCAAAACCCCTCTTGTCTGTCTGTGATTACACGCCTCTGAGGTTTAACACTATTGAGTGGCTGTGCTGTTTAAAATTCATGCATGGAAATATCTTTTTAATCAGAGTCTGACCTGTAAGATTTTCTCGAGCGGCTGAAAGATTTATCTTCAGATTTCATCTTAAATCTCATACAGTTGCAATATAGTGCACTTCACTGTTATTAAATATCAGATAAAACACAAGACCTCATTCAAAATCGTTAGCTTTAGTGTCCCGTGTACTCAGAATACAAATCATTTAAAATATAATAAAATTCTCATACTACTGTACAGCAGCGTGACTCTGTAGACAACGTAACATGCAATATAAAGCAATAAGAGTGCAAGGAGTATTGGATATATGATGCAATAACAATAAAGTTGTATGTAACCATGTAACAATAAATAATGGGAAAGACATTAAACTGTACAGACTGTTAGCAGTATAGAAATAAATGATTAGGACAAGGGATGCTGGCAGATAGGGTGGGATGATGTTTAGTCTCATGTGAAGAAATAAATCTTAGTATAGTACGCAATAATACAACATTCATTACCTGATACAAGACTGTAACATAATATAATGTGCAAAATCATCGGTGAATATGACATTAATTAGAAAGACAATTAAAAGAAAGTGCAGAGACTTACAGGTCTTATAGCATCACCGTATACACCACCAAGTCAAGTTGAATGGACGTGATCACACATGTCTGATATTTTATTTTAATACAATAAATGAAACTCTGGTGAAAACCTGGTATTGAAATCAGCAACACTTTATTACATTCTGCTTTTCAGGCCTTGTTGCTGCAAAGGCTTTTAGCTCAAAGAAAGCTGCCAAAAAAAATCAAGTGTTTTTAAGATAATTATGCAGACAGAGTGAAAAGCTATTCAGAAGGAAAGAAGGACACCAATCTGTTAATAAGCTTTTGTAACAGCAGGGTTTCAAGAAAAATGTATTTGACAACTGAATAAACCAGTAAATAAACAAATGAATAAATGATTTAATTATTATTATTATTATTATTATTATTATTATTATTATTATTATTATTATTATTAATAATAATAATAATAATAATAATAATAATAATTATTATTATTATTATTATTATTATTATTATTATTATTATTATTATTATTATTATTATTATTATAAAACATTCATACAGTCAAAAATGTTTTCTTCTGTCTTCTATTTCTGAAAACAACTAAATAATTTCACTTTTTTAACAGCATTTGGCAAATGCCATTATCCAAAGTCTGTAAATTTATTTCTGTAAGTTTTATTAGTGTATATCAGTGTCGAATTAAGGATCCCATTAGTCTAAAGCCCTTGGGAAGTAATATAGCACACAGACAAACTTTTCATTTTAAACAAACAAGAAAAAATAAGTGCTAGTTTAAGTATTGCAGGAAAACCTTACACCTTCATCCATTGTTTGTAGACAGCCAGTGACTGTCATCTCTTCTGACATCGATAGGAAGTTGTTCATTCCACCACATCTTTGCCAGAACAGAGGAGAGTCTTCATCCATATCTACCTTGTACCCCGAGAGATGTTAAGGCACTTAGTACCTCAAAGAACTTAGCCATGGATGTAAAAGGAAATAAGGCTTAAAATCTGATGAGTTAGAGAAAGTGTGTTGGTTTTCTGCTACAAGCTTTTACACAGTCTGCATAATGATTTTAGAAAGCACTTGTTTTTGTTATTGGCCTTGAGTGTTTCACACAGCAGCGTTCTTTGAGCTAAAAAGCTTTTCAGCAGCAAGGACTGAGGAGCAGAAAGCAATAAAGTACATGGCAACGATTAGAAAGCTGCACATTAGGCATCTGAATCCCAGATGCTGATCAGCTTGAAGCCAAGTGTGTTGGAGTAGTGAGAACAAGAGAGCCAGAGAATGGGGAGAGTTTGAGCACAGCTCGTTTAAATCGCTTAAATGTGCTGGATAAAAGAAGCTTTTTGGCTGTCAGTCACTGTTGCTGTTTAATAAGGTTTTCTAGGAGCAAGTCTGCTCGAAGTTTCTAAGGGTGTCAGCTAGGGAAAGGTTCTCCATCTGTACATCATTAACTGGAGCAATCACACAGATAAAAGCTACAACTGAATCGTGATAGAGATGAGTTGATTGAAATGTGAATCTAGAAAAGTCGCCCTTTTTTTGTCCTGTACACACACATACACAGAGAGAGAGAGAAAGAGAGAGAGAGAGAGAGAGAGAGAGAGAGACATCAAATGACAAATGACACCAAATGACTGTAACCAAAAGGAAACTTTTTGGCTCCTTTAATTTTTTCTTATAAATGAATAAGAAGCATTCTACAGAGGACCATTAGCTTAGTGATTAACAACTTTATCTTTCATCTCCAAGGTTTGGGGTTTGTTTCCTGCCTCTGCATTGTGTGTGTAGAGTTTGCGTGTTCTCCCTGTATTTCGGGGTATTTCAGACACCCCGTCCAGGTCCCTCACCTTGAGCCAGTGGTCCCCTGGGACAGACGCCAGGCTTCCTTTGACCTTGAATAGGATAAGCACTACAGAAAATGAATGGAAGCATGTTCCCTTTTGAGGGGACACCAGATTTAAACTAGAAATATAATTTCAATGTTCAGAAAGTTTTTTTTTATTCTAAAGAAGTAAATATATGAGAAATATCCAGAGAATCTCAAGTTTAAGAATCTCAAGTTTAAGAATCTCAAGTTTAAGTGAACTTTCAATGTAATTAAATATTAATAAAAATATTATTAGCTAATTTATTGTAGTGGGTTTGATAGATTGTGGTTTCTGGGACCAATTACCAATTTAGAAAAAAAAATTAGGCTCTAATTTCCTGTGAAATAATTGAGCTATAGATGATATCAGGTTAAAAATAGTAAGCAAATTACTGATGTAGCATTATGACCAGTATGGTGTGCATATATGTCTGTGTGTGTGTGTGTGTGTGTGTGTGTGTGTGTGTGTGTGTAAAATAACCTTTATGCAGAAGGGGATCCTACTTATGCTGGACACGGCACCTTATAATGTTTTTGCACACACACACACACACGTCATGAATCTGAAGGAAATGAATCCCTTTTTATCCCTTTTATCCCGCCATCCTCCTAAAGCCCTCTCCCACCTGCCCAAAGCTCATTTTATTGCAGCACATAAATATCACCGGAGCCAAAGAAGTTTGATGATGATGACTTTATTATGTATAAAGTCATTTACCTGAAATTATGCCACTAATTTTTATAAAGTAAAATAAAAACAGTTTATTTTAGCTTGAACAATATATAGACTAGGGAAAAAAGGGGGAAAAACTCAAAGATGAGGAAACTTGATTGAGATATCAAAGTTCAGCTATGATCTTACAGACTCATTTACTACAAGCTTAGTGAACAGTTCACTAAAGTAAGGAAAGTCAGGTCAGAGCTTGTCTTGTCTTTGGTTTGTCTTGGAGCTCATGACAACAATCATAATGACAGTGGAAAGTTTAATAGAGACAGAGCTCTGAGCTGTGTTGAACATGAAATCTCAAAAACTTTATTTATTCAGGGATGTTTTGGTTCTGTCAAGTAATGGATGTCACGTTAAATCTGCCCAGATGTACATAAAGTATGCAGCTGAGTATTGAACAGCAGCGCTCAAACTGCTGCTTCTTCTGCATCTGCACGCAAAATCACGTCTCAACTATAAACCCTCTTCACCCATTTCATTTCCGGTGGCCTTGAAGAGTCCCAAACACATAACAAAACTAATAACACACACCATTCATGAGAATCCCTGCTGAAGTAAACATCACACTGCTCTTTCTCTACAGTGACACTGCCATTCATTTTGAAGATTCCTGTGACAAATATATAGCAAGGGAACACACAAGCAATGCGATGTGATATTTGGGATGTTATTTATTGTCATGCTGCACTTTCTCTTTATACAACTTTGAGGAAGGTCAGGCTGCATTGTGTGTATGGTACTGACATGTTAAATGAAGAATAAAAAACAGGGGTTCAGTTCAACCACCCATAAGTTGCTTATTTTCCCATAACAGTATGTCCTGAAGCAGTTTATTCCCTTTTACTGTATACCACAAGTTGCCAAGTCAAGTTATTTTAAGTTATTAACTTGTCGTTTTTTTTTTTTTTTAGCTAATTGTAATAACCTACAATGTTGCGGAACACCAGGTCTAAAAATAATTCATTCCTCACTATCTTTTCGTTTTCCTCCATTGTGAAGTTGATGAGCCAAAAACAATACAGCAACAATACAGCAAAAGAGGGAAATACAAACTCTGTCTTGTAGATTTAGTATCTTGCAAAGCCCTGACATTGGAGACTCCTTCCTTAATGCTATACAGACATCTATCCACAATATATGTATCTGTTAATTTGTACACAGTAACTGCATAAATGGGCAGGTGTACAGGTTCCTATTAATGTGGATGTGAGTGTAGATATTTCTTGGTTGAATAACAGCATGTTTTATACTTTTATGATTGGTTTTGGTTTAGGCCATTGAAGTCACAATGTAAGCTACTATAGAAACAGTAACATATCATGAGCTGCTGTTATCTGGGTGTGTAGGAATGATGTTTTGTGTTAACCTTACTAATGATGACAAGTAATGTCTTAGAAAATGCAAAACACATTACTGCAGCTGTACTTAATTAAATTCTATATGTATAGCATTTTAAACAATGGACAATGTCGCAAAACAGCTTTACAACAAAATATAAATTCAGGATATACACTATATTGCCAAAAGTATTCGCTCACCCATCCAAATAATCAGAATCAGGTGTTCCAATCACTTCCATGGCCACAGGTGTATAAAATCAAGCACCTAGGCATGCAGACTGTTTTTACAAACATTTGTGAAAGAATGGGTCGCTCTCAGGAGCTCAGTGAATTCCAGCGTGGAACTGTGATAGGATGCCACCTGTGCAACAAATCCAGTCGTGAAATTTCCTCGCTCCTAAATATTCCACAGTCAACTGTCAGCTGTATTATAAGAACGTGGAAGTGTTTGGGAACGACAGCAACTCAGCCACGAAGTGGTAGGCCACGTAAACTGATGGAGCGGGGTCAGCGGATGCTGAGGCGCATAGTGCGAAGAGGTCGCCAACTTTCTGCAGAGTCACTCACTACAGACCTCCAAACTTCATGTGGCCTTCAGATTAGCTCAAGAACAGTGCGCAGAGAGCTTCATGGAATGGGTTTCCATGGCCGAGCAGCTGCATCCAAGCCATACATCACCAAGTGCAATGCAAAGCATCGGATGCAGTGGTGTAAAGCACGCCGCCACTGGACTCTAGCGCAGTGGAGACGCGTTCTCTGGAGTGACGAATCGCACTTCTCCATCTGGCAATCTGATGGACGAGTCTGGGTTTGGCGGTTGCCAGGAGAACGGTACTTGTCTGACTGCATTGTGCCAAGTGTAAAGTTTGGTGGAGGGGGGATTATGGTGTGGGGTTGTTTTTCAGGAGCTGGGCTTGGCCCCTTAGTTCCAGTGAAAGGAACTCTGAATGCTTCAGCATACCAAGACATTTTGGACAATTCCATGCTCCCAACTTTGTGGGAACAGTTTGGAGCTGGCCCCTTCCAACATGACTGTGCACCAGTGCACAAAGCAAGGTCCATAAAGACATGGATGACAGAGTCTGGTGTGGATGAACTTGACTGGCCTGCACAGAGTCCTGACCTCAACCCGATAGAACACCTTTGGGATGAATTAGAGCGGAGACTGAGAGCCAGGCCTTCTCGTCCAACATCAGTGTGTGACCTCACAAATGCACTTCTGGAAGAATGGTCAAAAATTCCCATAAACACACTCCTAAACCTTGTGGACAGCCTTCCCAGAAGAGTTGAAGCTGTTATAGCTGCAAAGGGTGGACCAACGTCATATTGAACCCTATGGATTAGGAATGGGATGTCACTTAAGTTCATATGCGAGTCAAGGCAGGTGAGCAAATACTTTTAGCAATATAGTGTACATTATAAATTTCAGAATTAAATTTAACCCTCAAGGGATCTGATGCAAATGCAGCCAAAAATTAAACAAAAGTGGGGATCACGACAGGTAAATGCACTCTGATGTGCTTTTTGTTTTTATCGCCTGACTAATCAGGTCACAAGTTGAGAAAAAATACCTTGTAAGACAAATTCAATTGTAAATATGTAATTACCATTATTACTAATATATACACAATCTAATGTCTCAACAGCTGCATACAGTCAAGTCGCACAAACAGTTAAAATTCTTTGTGAAGGCATTTCCTCATTATCAGTTAGACCATGCTTTACTGCAGCTGCATTACTGACAAGAATAATTCACAGCTACAAACTATGTAGTTAGTATGATATGTTGCTAGGACTGGTATAACCATACATTTTTTATTTTTAAGCTTCAACCATTTTGTTGGGGGAAAAAAATGAGGATTTCTGCTCTCACTTATGAGACTTTTGAATGGTAAGCAGTAATAAGGGAAGTTATTTCAACACTCCGTACATTTCAAGCTTTCTATTCTACACGTGTTTAACAAGTTTAAAAAAACAACAAGGTCAGGAGCCAAGGCGATTGAATAAATTGCTTTCAATAGCGCTGCGTGTGATTAAATGGGATATTCATTTCATTAAAGCAGGATTGGACAGTACGTTCAACCTTGACCTTGAAAAAAGATCTGTTTACAAGCTGAACATAAGTACAGAGAGCAGCAAATTTTAGATCAAATAGAATACATATAATCCAACCACAGCTCCAGGTCAAATAAACAGGACAAGGTTATGTGAAGAATTAAAGCAGAAAACATGTTTAATACTTAAACAAGAAAACATGGTCAGACTTACAAATACAGACCTACAAAGAGTTGGAGTAAAAGTTCATCCAATCAGTTGGTAGGAGAGTGAAAGAGCAGGAAGGTGGCAAGCTCAGTGTGAATTTAACTGCCTTAAAGTTTTATCTGGACAGAGAGAGAGAGAGAGAGAGAGAGAGCGGGAGAGAGAGATAACACTATACCACACTGACTGTTATCATATGACACAGCCTTTATATTCAGTTCAATTCAGTCTCCAAGCAGACTTACAGAAATAGATCATTATTATTATTATTATTATTATTATTATTATTATTATTATGTTTTTCTAGTAAGCAAGCCAGCAGATGCACTGAGATGTTATAGGCTGCACTATGATAACAGTCAATGTGTTATAGTTTCTCTCTCTCTCTCTCTCTCTCTCTCTCTCTCTTTCTCTCTCTCACTCTGTGATTATAAATCATGTCCTTTATACAACTGTGTATAGTGTATAGTTAAGTGGAGTTCTGTAACCAGGATCTTAAATAAGAAACACACACAACTCTTATTTCTCTGAGCTAAATCTATGTGTTGCAGTGTTTAGCTTTGTCATTTCAGTAATGATTCAAACAAAATGAAGCGACTTTGTTTAATTCATAAACAGATCATTCAGAGGGACCTTTATGTTGGACGCTGCATTCATTCTATATACCATTTAGTCAGTATGTTGCACTTAGTCCAGTGTCAAATAGTCCTAATACTAATGAAACATTAACAACCACTTTGTGTAAATGTGTTTATTTAACCATTCAGATTCAGAAGAATCTGAATTCAGAACCCTCCCACGTCACACACACATATATATATATATATACACACACACACACACACACCACCACCACTACCACTATGGACTAGTATTATATGTTATATGCATAAACAGAGCATATTATTAAAGCATAAATGTATAAAGTATACAGTATATAAATTAAAAAATAAAAATGTAGCATTTAGAAGTTTGGAGAAGTATTTGCCCCATCCCTACCCCAACCCACCCCCCAACTACTGTGAAACTCTTTCAGTAGTTCTGGTGAACAGCATGCAGCATCAAGTTTTCAGCTTTAGAATAGAATGAATTGTATGATTCCATTTTGCCCCCTAGTGGAAGAACAGACCCTAGCTTTTTTTGTTGTTGTTGTTCACAGTCCACAAAATTTTTTGGGGGCAAAACAAATGTAAAAGGTTTTCGGCCATATTAGAACCTTTAGTAGGCTGATTCAGACCATATGCTTACACCCCGTGATCTAGATCATTCAATCATTTACTGTCTCCTGCTGTTCAAATTAAATCAGTGAAATTAGGTAAACCATTTTTTTTCCCCTCAAATCTTATAATTCTTATCATTTTATCATCTCCCTCAACCCTCTCAACTCATCTTAGATATGAACTTTGTAACTCTTCCTTAAAGCTGATCATTACTTACTCTACTTACTGTGTCCTTGGTAGATATCTCATAGACTATCCACATTCCAGGACACACACACACACACACACTTTAGGACATTTTCTTATGTCTTAAGTCAGTCAGTGAAGCAGCAGCAGTATGAATTGCTCTCTCTCTTTCTGTGTATGTGTGTGTGTGTGTGTGTGTGTGTGTGTGTGTGTGTGCGCTCTTTCTCCTAAACTCCTGCTGCTGATGTTGTCTAACATTCCGAACTGCCACTCAAACAGTCAAAACACTCCAAAGTCCAACCTGCCGTGAATATTTATGAGCAGAGAGACGGACACAAATCTCGAAGGTGCATCTGCGTGAATCTGTCTGCAAATGTTTCATATGAAGATGGCATTTTGAAGTTATTATATCCCTACAGCTTTGATATGAGAAAAATAAAACGAAGGCACACTGACATGCAAACTGACGGACGGATGAAATCAATTACACGCAGCCGACGTTTCAGGATCTGCATTGCTTCAACTCACTGCTTCGTTTACTCTCTGCTGCAGAGAGGACTTGCTAAAGTGGGGAAAAAAATACTGTACTGTGCTCAGCTTCAGTGAGCATGAATCACATCTGGCTGGATCAAGTGATAAAAAAATACACCCCTTTATTATTCACAGCAGTTTAGGTAGCTTTGGTAATGCTGTAACTTTTTAGTTTTTCCAACATGGGAAAATTGTCTGGACAGAATTTGAACTTTCTAGGTTTCTTGGAAGTATCCTGAATGTTTATTTTATTAAATTTAAAAATGAAAGAAAGTAAGGCTGAGACAGTGTTTCATCATGTGAGGTAAGGATTGCTGAAGTGCAGTATGATGCTTTATTGAAACAACTGGCAGAGAAATCCAAAACAGTGTCCAAAAATATAATCCTGAACTGGCAGAGGTCAGGCGATTAGCGTCAACCATGACAAAAAATCCAGAATCACAAATTAAAAGTGAACAGGTGAACAAACCTGATAAACAAACGAACAAACAAAAAAGGGAGACAATGAACATAGTGAGTGATTGTTTGTGAGGACTTTTTACAGGGTGTCATGATTGTGTACTGGTGTGTGTGGTTATGTACAGGTGTGTGTGATTGTCTACTGATGTGTGTGTGTGGTTGTGTAACGGTGTGTGTTTACAGCTGTGTGTGATTATATACTAGTGTGTCATTATGTACTGGTGTATGTGATTGCGTAATGATGTGTGTGGTTGTGTACTGGTGTGTATGATTTTTTTACCGGTGTGTGTGGTTGTGTACTGATGTGTGTGTGATTGTATACTGGTGTGTGTAGTTGTGTACAGGTGTGTGTGATTGTGTACTGATGTGTGTGTGATTGTGTACTGATGTGTGTGTGATTGTATACTGGTGTGTGTAGTTGTGTACAGGTGTGTGTGATTGTGTACAGATGTGTGTGTGATTGTGTACAGATGTGTGTGTGATTGTGTACAGGTGTGCATGATTGTATACTGGTGTGTGTGTGATTGTGTACTGATGTGTGTGTGATGGTGTACATGTGTGTGTGATTGTATACTGGTGTGTGTGATGGTGTACATGTGTGTGTGATTGTATACTGATGTGTGTGTGATTATATACAGGTGTGTGTGATTGTGTACAGATGTGTGTGTGATTGTGTACAGGTGTGCATGATTGTATACTGGTGTGTGTGTGATTGTGTACTGATGTGTGTGTGATTGTGTACATGTTTGTGTGATTGTATACTGCTGTGTGTGATTGTGTACATGTGTGTGTGATTGTATACTGATGTGTGTGTGATTATATACAGGTGTGTGTGATTGTGTACATGTGTGTGTGATTGTATACTGATGTGTGTGTGATTATATACTGGTGTGTGTGATTGTGTACATGTGTGTGTGATTGTATACTGGTGTGTGTGATTGTGTACATGTGTGTGTGATTGTGTACATGTGTGTGTGATTGTGTACATGTGTGTGTGATTGTATACTGATGTGTGTGTGATTGTGTACATGTGTGTGTGATTGTGTACATGTGTGTGTGATTGTGTACAGGTGTGTGTGATTGTGTACATGTGTGTGTGATTGTATACTGATGTGTGTGTGATTGTATACTGGTGTGTGTGATTGTATACTGATGTGTGTGTGATTGTATACTGGTGTGTGTGATTGTGTACTGATGTGTGTGTGATTGTATACTGATGTGTGTGATTGTGTACAGGTGTGTGTGATTGTGTACATGTGTGTGTGATTGTATACTGATGTGTGTGATTGTGTACATGTGTGTGTGATTGTATACTGATGTGTGTGATTGTATACTGATGTGTGTGATTGTGTACAGGTGTGTGTGATTGTATACTGATGTGTGTGGTTGTGTACATGTGTGTGATTGTATACTGATGTGTGTGATTGTGTACAGGTGTGTGTGATTGTATACTGATGTGTGTGGTTGTGTACATGTGTGTGATTGTGTACAGGTGTGTGTGATTGTATACTGGTGTGTGTGATTGTATACTGATGTGTGTGATTGTATACTGATGTGTGTGATTGTGTACAGGTGTGTGTGATTGTATACTGATGTGTGTGATTGTATACTGATGTGTGTGATTGTGTACAGGTGTGTGTGATTGTATACTGATGTGTGTGGTTGTGTACAGGTGTGTGTGATTGTATACTGGTGTGTGTGATTGTGTACATGTGTGTGATTGTGTACATGTGTGTGTGATTGTATACTGATGTGTGTGATTGTATACTGATGTGTGTGATTGTGTACAGGTGTGTGTGATTGTATACTGATGTGTGTGATTGTATACTGATGTGTGTGATTGTGTACAGGTGTGTGTGATTGTATACTGATGTGTGTGGTTGTGTACAGGTGTGTGTGATTGTATACTGATGTGTGTGATTGTATACTGATGTGTGTGATTGTGTACATGTGTGTGTGATTGTATACTGATGTGTGTGATTGTATACTGATGTGTGTGATTGTGTACATGTGTGTGTGATTGTATACTGATGTGTGTGATTGTATACTGATGTGTGTGATTGTGTACAGGTGTGTGTGATTGTATACTGATGTGTGTGATTGTATACTGATGTGTGTGATTGTGTACAGGTGTGTGTGATTGTATACTGATGTGTGTGGTTGTGTACAGGTGTGTGTGATTGTATACTGATGTGTGTGGTTGTGTACAGGTGTGTGTGATTGTATACTGATGTGTGTGATTGTGTACATGTGTGTGTGATTGTATACTGATGTGTGTGATTGTGTACAGGTGTGTGTGATTGTGTACATGTGTGTGTGATTGTATACTGATGTGTGTGGTTGTGTACAGGTGTGTGTGATTGTATACTGATGTGTGTGGTTGTGTACAGGTGTGTGTGATTGTATACTGGTGTGTGTGATTGTATACTGATGTGTGTGGTTGTGTACAGGTGTGTGTGATTGTATACTGATGTGTGTGATTGTGTACATGTGTGTGTGATTGTATACTGATGTGTGTGATTGTGTACAGGTGTGTGTGATTGTGTACATGTGTGTGTGATTGTATACTGATGTGTGTGGTTGTGTACAGGTGTGTGTGATTGTATACTGATGTGTGTGATTGTGTACATGTGTGTGTGATTGTATACTGGTGTGTGTGATTGTGTACATGTGTGTGTGATTGTGTACTGATGTGTGTGATTGTGTACATGTGTGTGTGATTGTATACTGGTGTGTGTGATTGTGTACATGTGTGTGATTGTATACTGGTGTGTGTGATTGTGTACAGGTGTGTGTGATTGTATACAGGTGTGTGTGATTGTATACTGATGTGTGTGATTGTGTACATGTGTGTGTGATTGTATACAGGTGTGTGTGATTGTATACCGATGTGTGTGATTGTGTACATGTGTGTGTGATTGTATACTGATGTGTGTGATTGTATACTGATGTGTGTGATTGTATACTGATGTGTGTGATTGTATACTGGTGTGTGTGATTGTGTACAGGTGTGTGTGATTGTATACTGGTGTGTGTGATTGTATACTGGTGTGTGTGGTTGTGTACAGGTGTGTGTGATTGTATACTGGTGTGTGTGATTGTGTACTGATGTGTGTGGTTGTGTACAGGTGTGTGTGATTGTATACTGGTGTGTGTGATTGTGTACAGGTGTGTGTGATTGTATACAGGTGTGTGTGATTGTATAATGATGTGTGTGATTGTGTACATGTGTGTGTGTGATTGTATACTGGTGTGTGTGGTTGTGTACAGGTGTGTGTGATTGTATACTGATGTGTGTGATTGTGTACAGGTGTGTGTGATTGTATACTGATGTGTGTGATTGTGTACAGGTGTGTGTGATTGTATACAGGTGTGTGTGATTGTATAATGATGTGTGTGATTGTGTACATGTGTGTGTGTGATTGTATACTGGTGTGTGTGGTTGTGTACAGGTGTGTGTGATTGTATACTGATGTGTGTGATTGTGTACAGGTGTGTGTGATTGTATACTGATGTGTGTGATTGTGTACAGGTGTGTGTGATTGTATACAGGTGTGTGTGATTGTATAATGATGTGTGTGATTGTGTACATGTGTGTGTGTGATTGTATACTGGTGTGTGTGATTGTGTACAGGTGTGTGTGATTGTATACTGATGTGTGTGGTTGTGTACATGTGTGTGTGATTGTATACTGGTGTGTGTGGTTGTGTACAGGTGTGTGTGATTGTATACTAGTGTGTGTGATTGTGTACAGGTGTGTGTGATTGTATACTGATGTGTGTGATTGTGTACTGATGTGTGTGATTGTATACTGGTGTGTGTGATTGTGTACAGGTGTGTGTGATTGTATACTAGTGTGTGTGATTGTGTACAGGTGTGTGTGATTGTATACTGGTGTGTGTGATTGTATACTGGTGTGTGTGGTTGTGTACAGGTGTGTGTGATTGTATACTGGTGTGTGTGATTGTGTACAGGTGTGTGTGATTGTATACAGGTGTGTGTGATTGTATACTGATGTGTGTGATTGTGTACATGTGTGTGTGATTGTGTACTGATGTGTGTGATTGTATACCGATGTGTGTGATTGTATACTGATGTGTGTGATTGTGTACTGATGTGTGTGATTGTATACTGATGTGTGTGATTGTATACTGGTGTGTGTGATTGTATACTGGTGTGTGTGGTTGTGTACATGTGTGTGTGATTGTATACTGGTGTGTGTGATTGTGTACAGGTGTGTGTGATTGTATACAGGTGTGTGTGATTGTATACTGATGTGTGTGATTGTGTACATGTGTGTGTGATTGTATACAGGTGTGTGTGATTGTATACCGATGTGTGTGATTGTGTACATGTGTGTGTGATTGTATACTGATGTGTGTGATTGTATACTGATGTGTGTGATTGTATACTGGTGTGTGTGATTGTGTACATGTGTGTGTGATTGTATACTGATGTGTGTGATTGTATACTGGTGTGTGTGATTGTATACTGATGTGTGTGATTGTATACTGGTGTGTGTGGTTGTGTACCGATGTGTGTGATTGTGTACATGTGTGTGTGATTGTCTACTGATGTGTGTGATTGTATACTGATGTGTGTGATTGTATACTGGTGTGTGTGGTTGTGTACTGATGTGTGTGATTGTGTACTGATGTGTGTGATTGTATACTGATGTGTGTGATTGTATACTGGTGTGTGTGATTGTATACTGATGTGTGTGATTGTATACTGATGTGTGTGATTGTGTACTGATGTGTGTGATTGTATACTGATGTGTGTGATTGTATACTGATGTGTGTGATTGTATACTGGTGTGTGTGATTGTGTACATGTGTGTGTGATTGTATACTGATGTGTGTGATTGTATACTGATGTGTGTGATTGTGTACAGGTGTGTGTGATTGTATACTGATGTGTGTGATTGTGTACTGATGTGTGTGATTGTATACTGATGTGTGTGATTGTATACTGATGTGTGTGATTGTGTACTGATGTGTGTGATTGTGTACATGTGTGTGTGATTGTATACTGATGTGTGTGATTGTGTACTGATGTGTGTGATTGTGTACATGTGTGTGTGATTGTATACTGATATGTGTGATTGTGTACTGATGTGTGTGATTGTGTACAGGTGTGTGTGATTGTATACTGATGTGTGTGATTGTATACTGATGTGTGTGATTGTGTACATGTGTGTGTGATTGTATACTGATGTGTGTGATTGTGTACTGATGTGTGTGATTGTGTACATGTGTGTGTGATTGTATACTGATGTGTGTGATTGTGTACTGATGTGTGTGATTGTGTACATGTGTGTGTGATTGTATACTGATGTGTGTGATTGAGTATAGGCATGTATGATTATGTACATGTAGGTGATTGTGTATTTGTGCATGTGATGTGTACATGTGTGTGTGATTGTTTACAGGTGTGTGTGATCAGTAATCACTGTAAATGTGATAATGGCTCTAAACCATAATTATAAAATTATTTGACAAAGGACACAGGAAACTAATGTTTAGTTTAGGACAAAATAAGACAATAGGACAAAAATTACATTGAATATATTGGACACAGAACCAAACACATGAATTTTACTGTAAACATTACAAATAACCACGATAATTTCATTCATCAGTTTCTATGAAGCTGAGGTGTCTTCATTCTCTGATGGAAATACTGTACCGGTGATCTCAACTTGCAGCTGTGCATCATTCATAACACAAGGTGTTGAGCTGTCCATGTCTTTTGCGAGACACCGAAAAATTTCAGGCATGAAATATTCATTTCCTCTCACTCTCTCTCTCTCTCTCTCTCTCTCTCTCTCACCTACACAGTATGTCACTTACGGATGATTCTTCTCTCACTGCTGTGTGGAAATATTCATCTGCAGAGTCTCCACTTTGTAAGAGCGTTAATGATTTAGTTCAGCATGGCATCGCTGTCACAATGAAACAAAACCAGTGAAAGCAGTTATACAGTCTCACTGTTGATTATTTCTTGTTGCACTAACGAGTGGATCTTTATAGTGTGTGTGTGTGTGTATGTGTGTGTGTGTGTGTGTGTGTGTAAAGACCTTCACGGAAACAACCTCCTTAGCGACACTAAAGTCAGCTTCCCTGTTAGGGCAGATAAGGATTAAGTGAGAGATTTCAGATGATATCACGTCTGTATTATCTCAATGAGAAAATCCTCCAATGAACTTAGAGCAGAGAAAAATCAATAGACTATCAGAGCAGAAAGAGAGACAACAGATTCTCATAACTCCGGCCATGGAGTATTGAGTAAACAGAAAAGCAGTTCAAAAGTTCAGGGATTTTTTTAAATGATGTTTTTCTCCTCTTTCAATCTTTATGGATTATTTTTCCTAAAACTGCACATGGTTTTTAACATTTACACATCGACTCAAATAATCCAGACAAACGATGACTTTATAGTACAGTATATTAATATTTTTTTTAATTATTCAAAGAGTTTTTTTATTTAATTCAATCATATATGATCTCCTTTTACACCTTGTTGATAGATATCGTTTCTGACAGATCTCGCTTTTCCCAGGGACAATGTCAAGGATGAACTTACACAGTTTAGTGGTCAGTTTTTGTCCAGAGCAGGGTCAGGATAAAGGATAAAAATCATACAAACAATGTCAGACACATTCTATGAGTGCTTATGATACTCTGAACCTTGCTGGAACATTTTATCACGCTTTCTTAACTCTCAGATACACACTCGCTAATAAACTCCCATCACGAGCATCTATCTCTTCTATAAACAGACGACATTGAAACAAGTATGAATTAACGCTTTACTGATCACAGACTTTGGAAAAACAGAATTAAGCAAGAATCAATTGTAATTTGCTGAAATCTAGCTCTATATGAGGTCTAAACATCCATGTAACGATTATATTAATGTTAACCTGTGATATAATAAATCCATTTTTATTACCCACATCCCCAATCCTCATTCCCACTAATACTGTATGAAAAGAGAATCTTTAATCTTTAATTAAAGCTTTGTCTCTAATAATATGGAAAGACACTGGTGAGAAGTGAGAGTTAAGTTTTTTATTTATTTCAATCCTGCTTGAGTTTGGATGTTGTATATTTATAAGGCTGAATTTCTCAGCAGCTCTGTCATCCTTCTTCCCCCTGCCGTCTTTAATATCACGCCGTAATCGTCTGAAGCACAAAGCGCCTGATCCACAAAGAGGCATTAACCTCTCTTGTCCTTACACGCTTGCAAGGAAGGAAATAAGTTCATTTGTAACGTGTTGTCGAAAATGTTAAATCAGAAACTTCCAGCGTGCTGAAGCATCACTTTAACTTCAATTAGCGTAAAAAAAACAGACTGAAAAGCCTTTTACTCACACAGATTAACCAACATGACAGGAGGCATTAAAGGCCATTACTCAAACCTGTGACTCATATGTTAATGAGAGTCGTCTATCAGTTGGGTGTTTACCTCTGCAGCAGCACGGCACTCTGTGTGCAACAGATTTATGGCTCCTTTAGAGAAACTCACACTAAACTACAAATCTTTTCTCATATCAGATTTACATGCTGCAGAAAAAAAGCTACTGAACTTTTTTAATGTTGGGAACAAAATTGAATGGTTTAAATAGAAATGCTGGGGTGTAATAAACACATTTTAGAACCGAACAGGAGCTAACATGTACATGAACAATGTTCCATGGTATTAAATGTAAATAGAAATGTATAATAATAATAATAATAATAATAATAATAATAATAATAATAATAATAATAATAATGGTCTAGCCATCATAGTTTGGCCCTTTGTCAAACTCTCTCAAATCCTTACGCTTGTCCATTTTTCCTGCTTCTAATACATCAACTTTGAGGGCAAAATGTTCACTTGCTGCCTAATATATCCCACCCACTAACAGGTGCCATGATGAGGAGATACTAAGTGTTATTCACTTCACCTCTTAGTGCTCATAATGTTATGGCTGATTGGTGTATATATATAATTATACAGCTGTACAGCTTCCAGGATTTATTTTGTCATTAAAGAACCGTGTGCACATTCTTCACATATAACAGCTTTGGAGGTTGGGATCAGAATACAGGTTCAGTGCCTCTGGACCAGAGAGGATTAAGGGCCTTGCTCAGGGGCCCAACAGTGGCAGCTTGGCAGTGCTGGAGCTTAAATCCCAACCACCTGAGCTACCACAACCCTATATCTGTGCTATCTTATTCTATTTGTATTCCATTTGACTTTATTTTTTAACACATGACTAATACAGTTTGAATTTGATTCAAGGTCAGTGGTACTTGCACTCCCAGACAAAATGCAATAAACCTATAATACATGTATCATTCATCCTCTAAAAAAATATACAGTCAGTGTGAGTCGGAGATTCCCCTTAGAGCCTTGGCCTCATTTTCCACTGCACTAATAGGTCTATAAATAGACCTATTTGATTGAAAGGCATATATAAAGGCTTTCATATTCACTATGATTGACATGAATTTATGCAAGGCCCACTGGCCATTTAATACATCAGATTGCTCTGCAGTGTTGTCCCCTGTCCTGTTACACACCATCTGGCTTCATGCTACATTAGCACTACTACATTACACCAGGTATGACATGAATATTTTAGTCCCACAGGTGGCAAATCTGCTGTTGATTTAGTGAACTATTATCACTGATGTCAACAAACTGAGGCTTTTCTGTTTTTGAGAGAAGGATCAAACTTATTATCTTCGGGGCAGCTTTGGCAAGCTTAGAGAAGTGAAATAATTCATGATGAGTGATTGCTTGTTGTGTCCATTTTCAGCATTGAATGTCTTTGTCATGTCACACTCCACAGTGGTGTAATATGAATATGAAAGTAATATGAAAGTTGGCACTCAGGGCTTTTAAAATTGTTACGCACAGGCAATTCTCAAACATGGTTGATGATGTGTTACAGATATCATATAAAAATATCAGCCCTAATGGATATCCAATCTGTGTAATTACCTGACTAATCATCTGACATACATATCTACAACCAGGGCTAAAAAGAGATGAGTCTCAGCCACTGGTGGTGTTGGTGCACTTAGCTCTTCAAAGGAAATCGAAAACAATACAATTGTTAAAAGCAAACAATCAGATGCTGATACCAAAAATAAAATTTTTATTGATATCTTTTTTATCTTTAAAAAATGAGGATCGTAGCCATGCTAGCACAATTATACCAGCCGCTCCTGTACTAGGATGCTTGTAGGGAGAGAAAAAAAATGACTGTGGCCTTCAGTGAAAGCAGCTCTATCAGTACAGCTGCTGTCTGGAGAGAAATGTCACTGTGAGACAGCAGCACATCAATCGGACCTCCTCAGACGCCTGCAGAGAAGTCAAAAAGTGGGGTTTTTCTGAACCTGAGGTGGCTGTGCAGCTGCTCTCCTACCATTAAGAGTTGCTCCTTTTTGTCAGAATTCATGACCAGCTGTATCACAGAAAGATGTGGTGCCATCTCGCCTCAGAGGCATTGCTGTCCACAAAGAGTGAAAACAGCAGTGGCAGAACAAATTCTTTGGAAGAAGAGTACACTGGCCTGTGTAACACATTTGAAATTATACAGTAATGCACACATAATATATTTAGCATGACTTACAATAAATGTAAAGTATGCTAATAATTCCTTTAATCCTGGGTATGTTATTTTTAGAGAACACTAGAATTCAAACATTGTTTCAAGCAACTTAGTTACCTGATAATCTCCACTAAACATGCACTCATAAACTTTATACTTTATGAGGTCAGGTTTTTGTCAGCCTCTTGATTTTCTTCTCTTTGTCATTGTCTTCACTCTGCTCAAGCACCAAAACATGGAACTACCAGACTGTGACTGCAGACTGTGAAACTCCAACACTGTCAAGTCTTTTGTGCCATTTAGTACACTTTGTTGTCTTGCCTTGGTCACACCCAGCCTTTGCTTTAGTGAGTAATTTAGTTTTAATGCTGTAGATTTATACCTATGTGATGCTATTGTATTCATAAGGACCGGCTTGTGCTCATCCAAGGACTCTACTACACAATCATACTGAGCATCCTTTAAACATGAGCAATTGTTTGCCTTTAAGCTGTACACTGTATTCTGTAGTTATTTATAATCATACTATCATTTAGAAAAGGACAGGTTCCTTTTTGAGTCATGTTCTTGCTTCATGTTATTTTGTTAATATCTTTCATATCATCTTGAATTCCTGGGTTTCTGCATTACCTTCACATCCCTGGTAGGTAATGAAGGGGATTAAGGACACCAGATGAGGCCTTTAAAGGGTGTGACACGGTCACTGCTTTCTTTTCCTCTTTTTTATTAAGTGGAGTGTATCGGTTAATGATAATTACACAGTTACTATATTAACTCGCTCCTTCTTCCAAACACTTTCTGCCCTTCAAACCTCACTTGACCAAACCTACATGCTGTGTTTATTTTCTGGCATAGAATCACTAGAACATATCATTTTTAACAGCACAGATTCTATTGTACCTGAAGTTTGGTAATTGTAAATATTGTTTATGATTATTGTTCACAAGACGATCTATATGAATACAGCAGCAGCTCATAGGTACACATTTCCAGCATCAAAGTGAAATTATTGTTTATGATTGTTACAATAACTTCAAAAAATCAATATTTAACCTTGAGACTGATTTAAACAGATTATTCAGTAAATCCTTCCCTATCACGACCAGAAAAAATAACCAGCTTTGAATTGAAAATTAAATGAGATGTGACGTTTGACATGAGAGGTGTTTTGAGGCTGGAAGTAATACACATGTTCCTCACATACTCATTCTCCCTGAATTAATCTTTTCTCCCAGGATTTGCTCAGAACCCAAATCTAATTACCAGACCCGGTTGAATAACGCTATGAGACACAGCCACTTTTATTGTTATTGTTATTTGCCATCTGGGAGATTAATTAAAATTCCAATTAATAAGACTAAATATTGCAGTCACTTCACAGCACAGCACCGGTGTGCAATCGCTTGGCAGAAAACACTGGAATGGTTTCAGTGCAATTAATAACTGGCTTGTCACAAACTTGTTAATCTCACATCACATCTGTGGAAGAGGGTTTAATAAAAATTGCTATCAAAAGCGTAGAGAAGCAGCAAAGGAGGATAGAAAATTCTAGATGATGAAGAATGTGATTCTAGGATGTTACACTCATTGGGCGATTTGAGTTCTATATAAAACCCTGGGGTACTGTACTTGGCCAGTAAAACCGTTTCACAATATAATTGTTCTATGTAGAGCCCTTGGAGAGTTTTTATATTAAAACATTTCTGTTAAGTTTTTATATTAAAACGTTTCTGTAATTTAAAGAATACGTAAGGTGAAATCAGCACCATTACTATTGGGAGTTGTCTCTCTAAGTTGATAATGCTGTGAGATGTTTTAAAATGATATGTTTATGAATGACGTATTTTAGAAAAGATTGAATAGTTGATTCAGTTGGTGAAAGAATTTAAGCTGAAATGATAAACAAACAAACAAACAAACAAACAAACATAAATTAGAAAAAGCGAGGAGTTTTGCTGTTATTATTATATACAATTGAAATACAGTTATACTGTTTGGATTTTGTGTATTGTCTTGACTAAATTCAAATAATAATAATAATAACAACAACAACAACAACAACAACAACAATAATAATAATAATAATAATAATAATAATAATAATAATAATAACAACAACAACAACAACAACAACAACAACAATAATAATAATAATAATAACAACAACAACAACAACAACAACAACAACAATAATAATAATAATAATAATAATTATGAACTCTTGAATGATTTAAAAAGAACCAACTAAGAAACTACTAAGAACCACATTGGGTTCCATATTGAACCATTTTGGGGTTCCATATATAAAGCAAGTTGTAAAGCCATTTTAATTCTCTACAGAACCATTCATTTTAAGAGTGAACCTTACTCTCTAAGACTGGGAGATACATAATAATAAAACATTTATTGTAGACAAAGACAGATTAAGAACTCAGAGCCCAGTGGGTTGATACACCATTGAGGAAACCCAATCCCATGTATACCAAAGGTTCTTCCTCTAACAACTTTATTTAAAACAAAATGTTACTACACTGTGAGAATAAGAACACATGGTCTTAATTACATCAGCACATGAATACTATTCAAGTCAAATTTATATCAGAGATATAGCAACCTGTCTATACACCATTCAGTGTGAACTGATGAGGCTGTTTGAATGAATGGGGAAATGTCGTAACTCTCCATTGTTTAATATATTCAGTGTTTTTTAATGTGACTTAATATGATAATAGCAGCTGGAAAAAAAATGAAGATGCTACTGTTTGTAATTATCACCTCATTACACAGTCAGAAGTGTTCGAGGTAGGTCACAATGCATCTGGCAGTGTTGGCAATAGATGGTAGAAACCAAACAACCTCCATGTTAAACCTTTATAAAAGTTAAATTATTGTGCATCTCTTTATTGTAAATAGAAGCAACTCTGCTGCAATATTTCAATTTGGGTGTTTCCATCAAGGCCACAAATGCTGGGAGTGTTCTTTTTATTCTCCCAGCTCGATTTCTACTGACAATACAAAGTGAACCGTTCACGTGATGACATATCACCACACAATAGCTTCAACCTCATCCTCGTTGATGGAGCAAAGCCCTCAAGTTCAGTCATTACTTTTGAGTAACATCCATCATGGCTGCTTTCACACTCTCACATGACGGCAGCTTTCTCTCTACTGAGATGTCACTCAGTTTCTCCCGGGCAGTAACAGCTTTGTATTGAGCAGCAGAGCAGATTGCTCTAAATTGAGAATCATTCCTAGCTTTGCTTCAGAGCTGTAAACAATGATGAATATGACTGCATAACAAATAGACTAGCTAAATAATTTGTTAATTTTGTGTAAGAACTTTTGCCCTTTGAGATTGTAAGAAATGCAAAAACAGCAGTGATATGAACATAATAGGTTTCCACTCAATAGACTGCTCTCTGTGATTAGGGAGTTTTTCTATAAAACGGTCCTGATAAGAGTCATCAGCTGGGAAACTGCAGTGTTTCAGCATACAATGACGTGGAAGCCTTTAACAGCACCAGCTACCTCTTATCAGAAAAGGGAAAATGTTGTCCCCTTGTAAATGAAGCACACGTTCCTGTAATGACTACTCAACCAAAGCGATTGAATAGAAGTGTATAGGAGTGTTTCTGAGCTGATATCTCAAGCAAACAATGGACCATCGGTGGGTATCAATGAATCCTTAGTGCTAGAAGATTTCTGCTGAGAAGCTCTGACAGCCAGACAGCTAGCCATCAATATTCACACAGACACAATAGAAAACACAGACAAAACAGAGCCTCTATTTCTGGATCCAGCACTGGGCCTTTACTCTAAAGGACACAGAGCCCCACTAATGATTGATTAATGTCAGGAGTTTTTGAAAGTAAATCGCTGCTGATCTCCATAATAGGATTCATGATGCTGATGAAATTTTTATGGCCCCCTGATGGTCAAGGAAATGGGCTAACACAGAGACAGCAAAGGCTGGGTTAAGAAGTGTCCTTGAAACCTTTTCCAGCAGAGAATAGTCTTTTCCTATAATGCTCTTCATTAGGAATCAGTCAGTGTGCAGCATTTTGAGTTATTATGCTCTCAGATTTGCTAAATTCGACCACAAATTCATGACAATTTTTTGCCCAATTACTTAAATAACCGACTAATAAACAGCAACCAGATCAGTCATTATTATATCAATCTAATATCCTGCAGGCAAAACATCATCCCTCCTGCATTTTAGTGCACAGATAGAATTGCTGCTCAAACCTCCACTGGCTCGGTGTCCTTGACTGAACTCAATTATCTCAGACTCAAACTCCGCAACAGTTCTCGCTAAGGAAATAGCAAAGTACATGGTATTACAAATGCTTCAGTAAAGCCATTCACGATTTGTGCTACAAGGTCTTCACACACAGAGCAAAAGGAGAATCACATATAGCACATGGCTTCAGTTCCATATAAAATCCTAAGACTAATCTACGTTTCTGGTCAGAAACATTTTGAATTTCTGTCTCAACAAGATGACTTTTGAGAATGTTATTTGTTAAAAAATGTACAGGAATTTACAATTTACCAATCAGGGATGCCATGTGTTCATGCATTTACGCAGCTATGCTCATTGCTTATAAGTTAGCTAGCTGGTTCGAAATGGATTGTATTAGCTAGTTACCTTCTCATCTCAGATTGAGTAGGGTTGCAGAAAAAAGAGCAAGTTCAAGATTTGAAAGAGTTTCTGTCCAGCGGTAAAGCTGTATATTAAGTACATTTCATTGTTCTTATTGCACTGAATCCCTCATGGTCATCAACCCATAGCGTTTGATTATCAGGAGCAATATACTAGGAAAGATTTTTATATTCACTCACCTAGCATAGACATTTATTGACATTTATCTTGGCCTAGTCAGTGCTTGGGGCAGCATTGATTTGGTGCTATGTGAACTCCTCATGCCAAGTTTTTTTTTTTTTTAATTTAAGACCTACTTATGTCTAAGTTATAGGTAGAGTCTGTAGTTCCTCCTCTTGATATTTTTGCAGTCTACTTCGTACTGACTGCCATTATTCATTGTGAAATATGCACAGATTGCTGTTGAGTGTAAGCATGAGTAAATGACAGAGGCCAGATACCAATATTGGTATTGATTTAATGCCTATCTAGTCCAGATTACTGAAGGACTGATGGAGAAATAATGGCGTGAGCAGAAAATCAGGTTAGCTGAGTGCAACATAAGTAGTAAATAAGTAGTAATTTTTTGGGATGTTAATAAATCGGGGCCTTCTTGCAGCTGTATGAAGTTGTCACAGTTGATATAGTGAGTGTGAGTGATTTTGAGACATTTTTGGTTTGTTGAAAGAGATAAATTAAGTCCTTACTGCAGAATGGGGTAATAATTTAATTGAGAGAGAGAGAGAGAGAGATTCATTTGGCTGACCAAAGCAATGTCATCTGTAGATCTACCATATTGTACACCAGCACACTTGTGGCATACAAGGGAATAGAGCCGAGTGTAACTCTAATCATAAATCATCGTTTAAAAAGCCTTGTCACTCCCCCTGCTCTAATAAAGCACTCAGAAATCTGCGCCTTAATTCACTTTCAACAAAGATTGAAGTGGCAGATGAAGCAACGCTTTACAGCTCACACCAGTCTCTAATTCACCGCCCTGACAAAGCCGACACACGGCCCATTATTTATAGCTCACCCACAGAACCACAGAACCAGCAGTCTGAAAGAGCCCTCTAATGAACTGACATCAAATATTTAGAGAGGAAAATAAAGATATTGTGTAAATTAGCTGATGACATAAAGTAGAAATGGTTCTACAATGTGAAATATGGCTTAGGACAAAAAGGACCACGGATTTGAATAATAACGAGGAGGACATGTCAAATGGCACTTTCACACTGTTAAACCACAATGTGCCACTATATTTCACATGGGAACCACACAGAGAAGATCAGAGTTGAACATCAAATCTTTGAAATCCGCCAGCTATAAACATCATTTTTAGTAGAGTTCTGCACAATTCAGGTGAGTTCAAGGGTCTGTGTGGGCTACTTTTGTAAAAATGACTATAATTAAGGCAATTCCTGCATAATAAGAGGTGTAATTATGTTGAATGTGAGCCAGAAATCCTAATATTTTTATTAGTGAGATTGTTATTTTCGGTATTTAAAGGGGCTGATCAGCTGAAATTGTTTTTCATGCTGAGATTAAGTATTCATTCCTTGAATATTGCACCTTTTTAAAGAGAAAGACATTTCATTATCCATGCCACAGCTTAGACTCAAGACAGGCAGATAAGTCAGAAATAAGATTTCTGTTTCAAAACCATATTACTGAAAATAAAGTAGGACTGAACCCCGTTCTCGATCCAAGCTCAGCTTTCCACTTGGGTCAATGGAAGCCAGAACAGATCTGTTGGGATTTCATATATCTCATAAATGACATATATATATATATATATATATATCATAGTTACTATGATAGTTACTGTATATCATAGTAACTCGATTGGTTATTGGTTATGTTGGTTATTTATATATTTATTTATTACTTATTTTAGTTTAGTTTAGTTATTATTTCTTCCATACATTAATTTAGTCACTATCACAAAATAATATCAATAAAGCTCTTAATTACAACATAATTAAAAAAATATATAAACATGTTCATCAGGGTGAGGTTTAATCTTACATTGAATTTCTTCATTAGACACTAATTTCCATGATGAAACAATCACTCAGATCACCCTGTTTATTCTGATTTAATTTCTTTTTTGATGTTTCAAAAAAAACACCATCTGAGAAACCTGGAAAAAAGGTGTCTTATTGATGCTTCTGATTTCAAGAGAGATTCATCAGAAATGATTGAGGGGAAAATTAAATGTTCCCTGCAGAGATCAGCTGTGTGAAGTGACATGATCATGTTACCGATGAGGATCTCTGCTACACTGCTAATGAGAGCACACTGTCAACAATTCAAGTGCCTTATTTATTCCTTTCTCTCTCTCTCTCTCTCTGCATAATTACAGAAAGCCAACTCTCACGCAGCCAGAAATTTTCAATAAATTTGAAACATGTCCATCTAAAAGATTGTAACTAAAAATAAAATAAAATAAAATAAAATAAAATAAAATAAAATAAAATAAAATAAAATAAAATAAAATAAAATAAAATAAAATGTAACTAGCTAAGGTTTTATCCACGGTCCAAACAGATGTTTAAAATGTATGAATGTAAACTTCAACATTTTTTAAATCAATTTTTTTCAATTTTTAGTACACTGGTGCTCTATTTGGCTGATAAGATGATCAAAAATCGACCTAAATTGGCATTTTAAATCAGTTTTAACAAATGAACGATGTTTTGACTGTGAGTCTGAAATAAAATGAGTCAGGACTTCAGTCTTTCACTGTGAGATGTGTGTTTTTCGCTCCGTTGGATAACCTTTCACAGAATTATAGTGGTGGAAGGTAGCAAATTTTAGATGAACGAGCACTTGGAGCTTCTTAGAGAGCCGAAATTGGTTTGAAATCAACAATTACTTTGAAAAACTTTATTTTTAGGTTTTTTTTGGAACTTTTATATGAATATATTGCCCCTAGTAGGCTGGCTAAACACAGCTACCACCACTGTGGAGTGGGACATGACAAAGACATTCAATGCTGAACAGGGACACAACAAAACAAGAGCAAACTCTATTTTTTTGGCCTCTGGGGAAAAAACAAGAGTTACATACAATGTGTTTAATTGGAATAAATTTGTAGGACAAACAGTTATATACTTCTGCTATCTGGGAGACGCTACAGGAGTGTGAGATCAAGGACAATAAGACTCACAAACAGCTTCTCTTCACAAGCCATCAGACTCCTGAATAACACTTAACACCGCTACCTCACACCCCTTCAGCCCCACTCACTGCTGCCACACAACACACTGAGCACCTTACTTATGTCTTAATCTGTATATACTGTACCTTTTTATTTATTTTATTTTATTTTATTGGATTTTTCATATATTCTATTATTTTTATTCTTTTGGTAAGGGAGGCATGCAAAGTAAGAATTTCATTGTACGGTCTAAACTGTTGTGTTTTCACTGTGCATTTGACAATAAACCTCCTGAATCTTGAATCTATATGTAGCTATATATATATGGCTATTTAAATGTAAATTTCTTACTTTTAAAGACATAAAAGAGCCTTCAGATGGAATGTGCAGTGGTTAAAGAACAGCCTTTTCAGACAGCAATGCAGTGTGAAGGTCAAATGAAAGCAGACTTGTGCAAATCTATTATTTAAATTCCCTGGTTTCATATTCTGATGTCTAATGAAATATAAATGTGGTGCGTGTCATCATAAGATTTGTCACCAGCTGAGTGTGTATTGTCAGCTATATGACTTAATGGTCTTCATGTGATTGAAGATTGAAGATTAAAGATCATGAAGACATTAAAACTTGAGCTAAAGTGTACATGTACTGTACAAAGAAACTTGAGATTATTATATTAGACTGTCTAATCTGAATAATACACCGATTCATCACTCCATTGCACTCCAAATGCTGTAAACTGTCCTGTATTGTTGTTTTTGATTAATTAGGATTGCTGAGGGGTTATCTGCTCACATTACACTCTGAAATCTGAAATATTTCTTCTCACTGTGTGTTTGGCTTTCAGTGTGTAATTAGATCAGAGCTCCAGTAGACTTCCTGAATCTAATTAACAAAAACTTGCAAAAGCAATACGGATATATGTACATTGCTGACATGACATGACTCCATATTCTCTGGTTGTGTAAGCAACAGTGACAGTGAATCTGTTAGTCAAGGATGTGAAATACGAGCTATTGCAATAAAATCAGTTTTGGAAAGTGATGCCATGTGTCACATTAAGCTTTTAAAGCATTTAGACATTTAAGCAGCTTTACAAAAAAAGAAAAGAAAGGATTTCACCTCAACATGCTTTTCAGCACTCATTTATCTCCTTAACTGTAAGTGTATGTAATTTACTGCTGGAAAAGAGACCAGTAACATCATTAAACATAGTATAATTAAACTAAAATGGATCGATAAAGCACCTTTAACTTAAGATCTGCACTTACAGCATGGCAGGGAACCCAGAATGATGTCCTGCTGAAAAAAAAAACAGCCATGAAGCCAAAGTGGCCATTTCAGTGTCAAATGAATAGCAATTTATTTTTGCTCTGAGGACACAAGCTTTTATTCTAGCATATAACAACCCACTAAGTGCAACAGGTTTAGTTGCACTTAGGTTAAGGATCTCCCACGTTAGCATTTTAAAACATCCAATATTTTTCCTTCCAGGTGTTTTTTTTTTTTCCTAGATAGATGTGAAAGAGTTAACTTTGAAAGAGATTAAAGACATGAGTGATGTCAACAGCTGCAGGATCTGTGAGATCATTACTGAGAAAACGTGCTTTGGGAAATTTACACAACTCAAGAGCCTGACACAAAATAATTGCTTTGGCCGAAAGGTAATTTCTCCTCTTACAGAAGCACAATTTTATTTCACTTTGTTATTTATGAAGGCCGGTAATTTCTGTCCTGCAGTTTTGACACAGCTCGGGGGTTCGCCACTCAGAGGAGACGCCGTGTCCATGTCTAACTCATAAAGCCAAGGTCATGGAGTCAGAGCAGCTGGAAATATTCCATCACCCACCCACCAGGGCATTGTGGGTAACTAAACTGTGAAGTCTATACTGTTTATTCTCACTGACCTCTTCTTTCTCTAAAGCAGAAAAGCAGAACACAACAATAAAAAGAGCTAGAAAATAATTAGATAATAATTAAAATCTTTATTTACAGTCACTAATAAAACTGATTCCATTACACAGGTGCCATTTGGCCCGACTGACACATACTTTTTAAGTGTAAATAAGATAATCTGGATGAGAGCCTCTGCCATATCTTTAAACCCTTCCTAATAACACATCAGGCTTGCAACAAAAACATGCACATGTCTCTTGAGTCCAGAACAAGCTACCACTGGAAAATAAAAAATATTTTAGCAGGTAAAATACCTGATGACATCATGAATATAAAATAATGTTCAGTGCCTCAAAACACACACAAAGAAAAAAACAAACCAAATAAGACAAATAATGTAAAGAGGAATAAGTAAAGATTGAAGATCTCATGAAAGCAGTTTTTGTGTAGAGAGAAAGAGCAAAGAAAGAGCTATAGACTCTTGGTTTATGGAACTATAACAGGACAAGAGATAGATAGATAGATAGATAGATAGATAGATAGATAGATAGATAGATAGATAGATAGATAGATAGATAGATAGATAGATAGATAGATAGATAGATAGATAGAAAAGTCATTGCTTTCAATCTTAGTGTACTGTAGTAAGAAAGCAGAGAGAGAGAGAGAGAGAGAGAGAGAGAGAGAATGTTAAAAAGCCCTGAATGCTAAAACAACTGCTTTTGTACCACTATAATATAATATATACGGTAATATATTTTTTCTCATGTATATTATCATGTACATCAATAACCTGAATTAAAATAGAAAATTGTGAACTCAGAAATTTTAGCTGTAACTCCTCCCATGAAATAGCCTTCAGTTCCTTTAATTCAGGTGTCATAACCTGAAAACAGCCCAAACGCACGGGCGACTTTTCTTTGTTTTCGGGTGACTCTTTAACCTCTTTATTAATAACACACAATGTGGAAAACGTACACCGTATGCAGGCCTTCTGTTGTTTAGATTAATGAGAGCTCCTGCAGCTTGGTCTGTGAATATCGACGCTTCCCGCCAAGACTTACAGTCACGTCCAAGGTTATTGTTCTCTGTCTGAATAACTACATTACAAAGCACTGTTCAATATCATGGATTTTCCTGCCTGCTCTGTTTTAGACATGCATGTAAGATTCTCATTATTGTAAAACATAAGAGGTTGAAATTTCAAAAAGCGCTGAATAATAATCATACTAAAGCACTAAAATGTTGACTGTTATACGGTGACTTTGGTTGAAGAAGGTGGTTTGGTTTGGTCCCTGTGAGGTTGCCATATATTTTTTAAATAAGCATCTAAGATGTGGGTTTCGGTAACACCTTTAAACACTCGTCTTTAGGCCCCAAAAAATTCCAGGGATAAGAAATGTGGACTTAAGAAGCTGTTTTTCTTTGCTGTCAAATGCAATAAAAGCAAGAGACAATTCAAAGAGAAAGCCATAAAAGCCCATTATGATGATAAATGAATGAGAAGACACAGGCCTTGAAATAAAAATCTAATAGGAGCTTAATATTTCAGTAATATAATGCTGTGTGACTAATCTGAGATTAATTAATTGCATTTATCACAGCAAATTTGTTCTTAATTTACTCATATGTCTTTAACACTGATTATATAGTAGCTGATGAAATAGCACATGGACTGACAAACACTATATCTACTGTTAAAAGCTGAAAATGACCGGAAAAAGGGAAGAAAAAGATTTTTCTAGATATATATTGTGCACCAACAGTTAATTTGTGTTCTTAATAAAGCAACATAATTCTAAAAAAGCCACTATGACACTCAGCAGGAGGGAATCAAACAGAAGATATAATCCATGTCAAAGCCTCGTTAGCTTACACCCAGTGCAATTTCTTGACATTAAGAATGTTTCATGTAGTTAGAGTATAACGATGACATAATTACTTGAAAATACATTTAGTCAGTATAAAAGTCAGTGTAAAAGTCATATAGATGTTTGAGTTTTAGTGAAAGCAGATAAAGGAGTAGAGGGATAGAAAGGGATAATGATAATGTTCGGAGAGAGAGGAAACAATGGAAAAGGGGTGAGAGAGAGAGAGAGAGAGAGAGAGAGAGAGAACAGAAAGTTTAAACAGAAATTTAAAAGCACTGACAACTAAAACACCTGACACTTGTCTTTTACACCAACATATGAGTTGTTTATTATCAGGTTATAAAATTTATAATAAAATATTAATTAACATTATGTAAGCCACAGTTCCTGTAATTTAGGTGTGTCATTATAACTAAAATCTGGAAACTTTACGTTTACATGGGGTGTAGTCTGTTTTATCATGATTTTAACTTTTTATAAAAGTTATTTATAAGAATTTATATAATATGATCTTTTCTGTAAAGAACCAGATTTAAAGGATAAGCTAATGGGGCAATAATCTGCACTTCCAGCTTCCGTGTTTATAAATTTATCCATGAGATAATGTTTAATTAAGTACACAAAAATATACACATATTTTTTTTGTTTTTTGTTTGTTTTTGTCATTCTTGCATTATTTGTAATTTATGTTTTAGTGTCTTCCTTATTAAATGTATGGTTTAAATTAAGTCAGAAGTTGCTTTGTCACCTCCCATAACATCACAGACTCTATTTCTCTGTGGTCAGCAATCATGACCACATCAGACTCAGACTCTACACTACACTCTCATAGTGACCAGCTTTTTGGTTATGTTCACCCGTGTTTAATTGCATACCTGACCTACCTGAGCTAATATGTATATATTTTTTAGTTCTAATCATTGTGAAGTGTTTTCTAATAGTGGTTTAGGAATATGTTTAAAGAGTTGAAAAGCTGAAAACAAAGCTCCAGGGCCAATTAGATACAATGTTAAACATTACATACAAACTCGTACATCTTAAGAAACAAATTAATTTCCGAGGGCACTTGCTAGAGTGGAGAGCACTTGGCAGCCCGTTGATAGCTGAGTATTAGTGAGTGAGACACACTGGATTTATTACCCATGCCTTTGACTTCCTCTGTTTAGTGGAAGCATTTTTAAAGTAAATGACTCCAGGCTCAGGAGACCTTCTCGCTGCCTACAAACATTAGAAATAACAACCGGCTTTGATAGGAGAGAAAAATATCTGCGAAATGGAAATGAGGAAGATGAATCTGGGTCACACATTTCTATGAATGATGTTCAGCAGGAGGAGGGTGTTAGAAGTTTATTTAAGTGACACTGGAACAAAAAAATCGCACTAAAGGAAATCTTTTTAACTCTTATTAACTCTGGTCTGAGTGTCAGTGAAGTTCTGGTGTGTGGTTTTAAAGCAGCTCTCATACAATCCCATACTGACCTGAATCTGTGGCTTTCACACTTGCATTCAACTACAAAGTCACAGTACTGATTACATAGCACGCTCTTCCTCATGAAGGAACACAGGTAGTCGTATAGGTTCCCAGCGGTTCTCCATCTCTCAGGTATTTCAGACCTCCTTTTTTTAATTTTACCTTCAATTCAGACAGCTGTTTAATTTGATTTCAGATCCACAGAACCAGATCAACACAATGGCACTCAATTTAATCAAGTTTTTCATGTCACAGCAACAAGATTCTGTGCTACACCTGGCCATATGTGCACTGCAGCACAGATAACAATTGATCATCCGGTGGATTTAGACATAGTCATGACAGTTACAAGTCAAATGTTAGGATTTTATCAACGGATGAAGTGATCATCATATTTTTATTAAGTGCTGATGCATAAGGTTTTAATGGGAATTTTTCAGATTTATGAACAATAAAAACATTTTATGAAAAAAATCTCTTAGAATGGTCTTTGGGGCATCAAAATGCAATTATAAGTTATATGATTTGAATCCCTCCACAGCCGCAGTTTTTACACCATCATGTACTGCAACGGATTCATCTTGCAGTCAGTCTGTAATTCAGCTTGGAGCGCTTCAAGTTCCTTGCATAATCAAGCAGCATGGACGTCCTCCAGGAGCCTCACCTGAGTGGAATTGGAGATGCTCCTAAAACACTCTTCTGGTGAAGGTTGTAGGCATGCAAACTTGCATTGCGGGCAAAAATTCTACCACTGAATCACAAATGCCTATAGGAAGATCTTGAATGATCTTTATTCTGTTTATCTTTTCCTGCTGTGCCAACAAAACTAGGGCTCTAGTTTGCAAGTTCCGAAGGCAACCGCACCTGTCCATCATTTTTACGGCTGTTTTGTTTCTGCTATCGACTTGATCCCTATTTTCCCTTTTAATTGCTCCAGTTGAACAATGATCATGGATCAGCTATATGAGCAGAGTACACCTTCATGTGCTGTGCTTTTTCTTTCCAAATTCGTCAAGTTGCTGTGAGTCTGTATAGAGTATAGAGAATAGAGCATTTTAAGTGCTTTGCTCAGTGGAGTGGCATGTAGTCACTTCACAGCCAGAGCTTGTATGCTTTCATGTGCTGCACTTGAAAGTATAAAATCAAACCTCTCCAGTATCTTGCTCTTTGATTGAGGCTTGTTGGCTAAGCTGATTAGCTCAATAAGGTTCAATTGGAGCAGAGAACAGTCAAAAGCTGGCACAGAAACTGTGGCTGAACCACCTAAAAAAAACACTGTGGACTTCCTCTGCCCAAGATGGAGGCTGTTTTTAAAGATGACAGGTACAAAGATCCCAACAGAGGCAGTCTGATATAGCTGCCATGATACCTTAGCATAAGCTGTGAAGAAGGTGGCCAAAGTATACTTAAAATGCCCTGCGCAAAGTTGAAAAGATGAGTTTAAATAGCTTAAAGATGATGGGTGCTGTACCAAAAATCTGAGGGTACCCAGCCTCTGTTGCTTTTGTGACTGCAAGGTTAATGTGTTGCACTCGAAATTTGATTGGGTTTTCCTACGCAGATTCAAACCCTGCTCGCAGCATAGTTGTTTAATTGTATACAGGCTCCAGAGGGGAAGGGAAAGCTTTTAGGTCCTGAGATTTTCAAACAATGAAATGTGTTACTGTTATTGTGTCTTCTGGTATAAAATATACTAGGTAAAAATATACCACCATAGGTATAAAATCAGACGTCTGCAGCACCTTGTTCTGCCTCAGTTGACGAGTGCCTTGCTCTGCCTCAGTTGACAAATTGCCAACAAAAAGTGCAGCACATGAATGTGTACTCGGTTTGTTGTAGTTTATCTGCTGAAATGTGATCATCGCTCAACCCGAGCAAAAAAGGACAAGAGTGGTCAATAGCTGGCCCAGAAAGAAAAGATAAACAGGGTGAAGTACACGACAATAATAGCTTGAGAGGAACCATTAAATGTGCCGGCCACCACAGCCCAGGGCGTCTCTTTCAAAGCTGATTAACAGACTGACTGCAAGATGAATCCATTTCAAAGAGAGAGTTCAGCACATGAAGCCAAACAAACTGCGGCTGACGAGTGATTCTGTGCCACTCGACTTCACAAGGGACTTACACTTGAGGTTCTCTCTTTCAAATTTGATGAAAAGAATCACAGAAAGTTGACAAATTTGCAAAGAAAAAGCACAACACATGAAGGTGTACTCTGCTTGTACAGCTGAACTGTGATCATTGCTCAACCTTAGCAAACAAAGGAAAAAGGGGGTCCATTCTAGGCAGGTGAAAAAGCTATGAAAACATTGAAAAGGTGCGACTTGTAGACCAGAGGCCCATTACGTTAAGCAAATTGCTAGCTTGAGAGGAATGTATAAATGTGCCGGCCACAGTGACCTAGCACTCTCCTTGTAGGAATTGTTGGTTCAGTAGTAGCATTCGCGCCCGCCATGCGGGAGGCCTGGGTTTCATTCCCAGCCAATGTACGGGCAGCTTTTGAGCAGCTTGCGCAACAGCCTTCAACCAAAGAGTGTCACCCATTGTGGCCGGACGATGCTTCTGCACTGGTTCCATGCTGCTTGTTTATACAAGGGACCTGAGGCTCTGTCTTTTAAAGTTGATTAACAGGTTGACTGCAAGACTATTCCGTTGCAAAGAAAATGTGCAGAACATGAAGTCGTACAAACTTGCGGAGTGATCAGCTTTGCAACTAAACTTTGCAAAGGACTTACGCTTAAGGTTACCTCTTTCAAATATTATGAAAAGACTCACAGCAAGTTGATAAATTTGCAAAGAAAAAGCACAGCACATAAACGTGTACACTGCTTGTATGGTTATACTATGATCATAGCTCAACCAGATCAAACAAAGGACAAGAGATGGATAGGCACGGCTGCCTTTGGAACTTTTAGACCAGAGCCCCCTTAGGTTGAGCAAATAGCTGGCACATAAGGAAAAGATAATCATTGTCAAGTACACAATAATAGTAGCTTGAGAGGAATCATCAAAAGTGCCGGCCACCACAGCAGGGGATATCTCTTTCAAATCTGATTAACGGACTGACTTCAAGATGAATCTGTTTCAGCCAGAAAATGCAGCACATGGAGAGAAAGGTGCAAATCTCTCCAGCAACTCAAAAATGACTCTTTTTAATATAAATTATACTTTTTTTTAAAATTATTTTTGGTAATTAAAGCATTTAATTAACGTTTTCTTTTCTGGTGAATTGAATAAGGTATCACTGTGAAGTCCATGTGAAAAAAATGTAAAAAAAAAAAAATGTAAAAAATAAAAAAATGTCTGATTAATAAAATTATATTTTCAAAAATGAACAAAAAGATGTTTGCCTCACACCTCCGTGTTCAGGGGTTTGATTCCAGTCTCTGCCCTATATGTACAGAGTCTCCTTGTTCTCTCCATGCTTCAGGGTTTTTTTCTGGGTTCTCCAGTTTCCTCTCCAATCCAAAGAGTAAAGGCTGATTGAGTGTGATTGTCCCCTGCGATGGGTTGGTACCATGGCCAGGGTGTCTCCTGCCTTGTACCCTGACTCCCCTGGGATAGACTCCATGGTCCCTGTGACCCTGTGCAAGAAAAGCTTTATAGAAGATGGATGGATGGATGGATGGGAGAGGAAAGGCACAGAAAGGATAAATATCAGGGAAACAAAGACAAACTGTGCAGATGCACCAGGTTGAGGTCTGCCATATATCCTATTAATCTCAATAGATTAGTATTACCTGTATGAGCAACCAAAATGAGTCATGATCCAGAGACAAAGAGGGAACATTTTTCGCCAATAATTCCTTAATTAAATTAACCATTCAATATATCGGACAATATCTCACATAGTGAGTTTAACGAATGAAGAAAAATCATAATAATTTTACAAAATGGATGTAGGTACAGGTCTGGAAATCTCAGAAGCAGAGTGTGTGATGGCTAATATCAAACTAGGAAAGTGCATAAAGTGTGACAGAGTGCAATCCTCAAGCAAAAAGCTGTAAGAAATGAACGGAGGCAAGCAGCAACTCACACTGAGACTGAGACATGGCCTATCAGATCTGTAAGTGTTTGCAGCTGAAATATTGCAATATCTTGCAATGGCTGTTTTAATATTTCCTGCATATTACTCTTTGTCTCAGTTTAAACACAGAGAGAAAAGCCGATAGTAATGATTTAGTGACTCACCATGCATTCAGTTTCAGAAACCAAATAATAAGCCTAAAAAACTTGTCCCCATCACATTACAGATCAGTACAAGACAAATCTTTTCTCTGGATCTTCAAGAGTGCCTATTACATTACAGTAACAGCTACCTGTGATATATAACCTAAACCTGGAGTTTTATTGTCTGATCTTTTGTTTTAATTTGCAATTTGATTGGAAGATATGTGTGAGACATGCAGTATAGAAATTTCTGGACATTAGATGTCCATAAACAATATGCCACACAAAATGCCACAAAATTAATTTCATCTAGGATTGACGTCATATCTGATTTCTATTCTAGGGGATACAACTGAGACAGTATGAGACATGTTCTCAGTTGATCTCAATTCAGTTATGAGGTGGAGGATAAAAATGGGTGATGTGATTACTGCAATCGATTAAGTACACAGAGACAAGATTAATGGTGAGAAACAGAAAAGTCTCCTGTAGTGTTAAAGTCACCCAGGTAAATTACCAGGGTTATACAGAGGTCATCTCAACAATGTCCACCTTTCTTCATGTGATATTGTTTCTGAGTAAGCATTAATAACCTCATAAAGGCAAAAAAAATACTTTTAAAGCGATATCGGCTTTTGCTACTTTCCTGATTCAATGGATTATATGATTTAACGTCAGTACAGAAAATTTGCATCCAACTGCAGATTTTACATGAGCAGGTAGACAGTTTGAGAAAATTACCCTGTGAACTTTTAATTATATACATCAGGCACTCATATGAAAACAAAATATTTAATATCTGATGGCATTCGGATGCAAAATGCTGGTCATGACTCAATGACTGGTCAAGTCATAACACTTTATCCTTTAGGCTTTACATTCAGATTTGCAGTGAGACTTAAACCCACTGCACTGTCTCATTTCACTGCAGCTATGTCAACAAATGTCACATCGTGCAGTGGATTGTATGTCTATAAATCCGCACATGATAAGGAAAGGAGGCGTTCAACAAAAAGTTCTCTTTGAATATCACCTGGGTGGAGGAGTCAGTCCAAGGGAATATAAAATTACTCCAGCATTTATCTGCATAGTTCTGAATAAGTAATGAGACTTGGACAGTAAAAATGGAGCTCAATGCAGTATTTGACACCAGGAAGTGTGGTATTTTAAGTACTATTTTTATAATTATTTTATCTTTAATAAAGTTAAAATGTTGGAGTAATATGGTTCATTCTCCAATAGAGTTATTAGCTTAATGGAACTCACAAGCCTCAATAAGTCCATTTCATTGTTTGATTGTTTGACATATGCACTTTATCCACATGCTATATTTTTTATATTTTGTCTAGATATTTGTCTCTGTTCTGTGCAGCTAATCACCTTTATTTTATTTTTTATTTTTACTCTATTTTTAACCTGCACAGCTGTGAAAAACATTTCACTGCATGTGAATGATTGTGTATGTGACAAATAATATTTGAATATGATTTTTTTCTGAACTTGGTGCATTTTTTCCTTTGTTTGGGCCGTTTAGAAATCTTTAAAAGCCATTGCAATCCTGTTCAGATCTGCACCAAAACAATCGGGCCGAGACTACCTGAACGAGGATGTCTCGGCTCAATTGCAAATAAACTCCGGAGCAGTTTGAGTGTAATGAGCAATCAGTATGGCTCTGTATGTAGCATGTTTGCCCACAACATGAATAGAGAGTTAACGTGTCTGATAGATCATTAGTGATGAAAAATTCTGTGGGTTCTAAGAACTACAGCTGAAAAGAGAGC
The DNA here is from genome assembly GCF_019097595.1 of Hemibagrus wyckioides. NCBI lineage: Eukaryota > Metazoa > Chordata > Actinopteri > Siluriformes > Bagridae > Hemibagrus > Hemibagrus wyckioides. Next base: position 5,897,761 of record NC_080712.1, read on the forward strand.
CACAATAAGCTCATAACAATTTAGGCCCCCCATTTTAAACAAAGGTCTGAATACACCCTCATAACACTCCATACTCAATGTACTTTGCTTCTCATCACCTCTTATTGATCAGGCTTAAAGTTTTTCTCTCTTAAGAAACTTGGACTGCTGCTTCTACTGGAAGAAAGTCCACACGCACACAATCATTGCCTTATGGTAATAAATAAAGAGAAGAGTAAAAATATTAGTAAATATAATAATAATAGTAATAATAATAATAAAGTAAAAATTAGGCTCCATTAGGTTCCAGCTTGTGAATACATCCTCCTAGTACCACTCAATCAGATATTAGGTTCAATATCTAGAGGACAAATGAATGACAAAAGATCATATTTAAAAAAACAGACATAAAATGAGAATATTTATCCATTTATTAGAGTAATATGTATTCTATTATATGTCCTATGCATAATTTTAAATAGGGTAGGATCTATCTATCTATCTATCTATCTATCTATCTATCTATCTATCTATCCATCCATCTGGAAACTCTTCAATGGCTGAACATCCCATTATTAAACAAAACTGAGGTTTAATGCAAAAGTGACAGTGAATTGAACTTCTTGTTTTAGAAATATTAATTTCCTCATGACAAGATGTACAAGAACATTCATGAAATAGATTTTCTCCCTCTCTGTAATTTTAATCTAAATTTCTGCTACACAATAGATTACTCACCCTCTGAGTCAGATAAGGGGTTTGTTCGTGAGCCTGAATTATCTGATGCTCTCTCATTGTCAGTTTGACTCGTGCATTACCATAACGCGTATCTCTGCTTTGACACCGGGGTGAATTGCAATTACTCCATCTATATTCCTCTTGTCACTTTGTACACAAATGGAGGGTGAAGATAACGTTCCTCATTTCTCTGGTGCGACATAATCGGGGTGGATTTACACAGGACTTGCGAAAAGCGCCTGAAAAAGGCAAAGGTGGGCTTCCCTTCTCATTTCTGTTACACTCTGAATCATCATGCTGTCTGGAAGAAAAGGGCAGGCCGGGTTGGCTTACTCAAATGGGGTGAAGCTGAGGGTGTCGTCCAGCTCTGTGTAAAACTCTATTAACTTTCCTACAATCCTTGTTAAAACATGAAGAAATGGTTATTATTATAGGCAGACACTCATCATTTGTCCTTCTCATAATTGGTGATCCAGACACAGATCTAGTGTGTGGTGCCATAGAAAATATATGTATATACTGTATAATAGGTGTAGACACTATTTCATCAGTTTTGAGAGCAAATTGCTTTTGATGCTTTAGATGCCAGTTCATGTTCTTATTCAAGTTTCTGTTAATACAGCTAGCAATTATTAACTAGAAATTATTTATAATCACTCTACCTGGTGTCACCCAGACATCGCCACCACTGGGGGAAAATGTATAAATTTATATCCTGATTTTCTATTTTTCTGTAAAGCTGCTTTATGACAATGTTCATTGTTAAAATTAACACTGAATATCAAATGGAATTGAATATCTAAAAGTATTCTGCCATCCAGGTGCCTGTGCCTGTTACTATAGAAACTGTACCTGTTATTATAGAAACAATAACATATTAAAATGAGTGCATTAATATAAACCTAGCATACATCTTAGTCCCTGAGTTATTCAAAATAACCCTTTGCACACCTTCTGACCAATCAGATTTGAGAATTCAGTCGTGCTGTGGGTGGTATAAAGCAAATAAGCAACACAACTCAACACAACACATTCACACTTAGGCCACATTTATCCAGTTTGCCCACCTGCAGGTATCTGAGACTTGTAAGAAGAAAGAGATTCCTATCTGAAAGACATTCTTCTCTATGTTTCCTTTATATACCATCCCAACCACAAGGTAAAAGGTGAAAATATAGTTTACAGTGCTTAATAAAAAAAAGGGTAAATTTTCCACTTTTATATCATTTGCAGAAGAGCCAGCTTCCTCCCTCCTCCAAGGCCAGTCTGGTCTTCAGTCTGTTCTGTGTGGACTTCTGTGTGGAGAATAGCAGAATTGGATTTATATCTTAGTAGTAAAACACAATAATTGGCTGCCATGAAAAGTGAGTCCAACACACACACACACACACTATGCTTAGCATACACCATTTACCTTTTGCTGTTATAAATCCTGATCCTAGAAGCAGAAAAAGAGACACACTTTATTGATAAAATCTAACATCGCTATCCGCATTTATTTATTTCTGGCATTTGCCATTTGACTCCCTTATCCAAAGCGACTTTTTATCTCAATGAGAATTTATCTCATTTTATACAACAGCAATTGCATAAACTCACAACCTTCCGATCAGTAGTCCAACACCACTAAGCTACTTAACCATTAAGCTACCACTTCCTGTTGCTGACCTCGATCTTGTCTGAAGTTTTGGATTGTAGGATCTCAATTTTAGACAAGATAGCCCCTGTTATCACTTACTTCATAGCAGCCATCAAAAGTCCATCCCTCTCTATCCTAAATCCACACATGAAAATAAAAGCTTACAGCCAGAATGATGAAGCTGTTTCCCATTTATATATGGAACAGCTCTTTCAGAAGCCTGAACTACAGTTTTCTGTATTATAAATATGCTTGAAGTCACATATCATACTGGTTTAATTTAACTTGACAGTGCCCTGATATTGCCTTGCAAACAAGGGTAGAGTTTATTATGTATTTATTGCTTTTTATGAAATATATATGAGCGCACCACTGGTAAAGCTCGTGTACCTTTTTGGCCGCCTATGAAAAAGTTTCAGGATCTTTCCTGGATGCGAATACTGTCATATATCTTAAGGAGTTTTGTGAGGTAATAAATAATTATATGGCGCTTTCTAAAAGGTTATGGTAATCTAACACCAAGACTAAAAATCCATGTTTAAAAAGATTTGTGCAAGAGTAGGTAAAGGTTAATTAAACATCTATTATATAATCACAAGACAAGCACCTTGCAAAAACCAAATTTTGCGGTTGAAAATAGATATGGATGAATGACTAAATGTCTGGCACCATTTTTCTCAGTGTGACAGCATTCCCTCTGGGCATCTTCTCTCCTCCATTCTCAGCTCAAACTTTTAAGAGGTGGGAAATCCATTGAATTTCAATTTATCCTTTTGTAAGGAAAGAACACCCTAAGGGTAAAAAATTTGACACAAATACATTCCTGGAATGAAATGATGTATATGATGTATCAGGTTCAGATAGATTGCACCAGGGCAGGAGAGACTAACTCCAGAAATATCCTGAGGAAAGAACTATCTAATAAATGAGAGAGCTGGTAGGATTTGAAAATGTGTCTGTATGCGAGTCTCTTGCCAGGTAAGTGTGTCTTTACCTGGGTGTATACTGTAAGTATCCTTAATAACCTCTTTTCATTAATCTTGGTTTTGTTCCTCACTGCAGGTGTGTATTGTTATAAAGGAGCGAGCTGCACACACTGTTTGCTAACAAGCTCATTACAGGCTCCACATTCGGGGTCACATCCGTCATTACCCTCTCCAGAGAGTCAAAGCATAACAGAAAAGTTGGAACACCATCAGCTCTCAGCTCATGTTTCATAGAACAAAACCTCTCTGTATCTCATGTTGGCAATCAGTGTCATGGCCAAGAGTTGATCTAGCAATCAAAAGGAACCAGATGAACTTCGTACCTGTAGCATTGTTGAGCCCAGAACATATGAATGAACAACATGACAGCTGTGGATTTGTAAATTACCCTGACAGACTGCTCTGTCCTCAGGGTGAAAGGTTAGACCACGTGTAATTGCAGCTAATTAAACTTTATGGGTCTAATGAAAATTTGAAATTTAGTTTGTCATTAAATTTGAAGAAAGTTAACTCCTCCACCCAGTAACTCACTGCTGTAAATGCTGTAATATACCATTGTTAGTGTAGAGCAGACAAATAAGACACTGAGGAAGTGGAATTTGAAGAGACTGAGAGAAGCTGTATGTAATAAAATAATGTGCACTACACTCTAGGATACTGTGGTGCAGACGGCTTGACATTCAAACATTTCAAAGTTATGACTAACAATGAATCAATTGTATTATCTATAATAATCTAATAGCAGACATCTGAAGTTGCCAAATGTCAGAATTAATGTCTTCTTCTGCAACTTTATTCTTCGCAATATTGTTACTCAAACTCCTGCATATATTGTGAGATAATTTTGTTTCTTTCTTTAAAGGTCAGTATTCCTGTAACCCCATAGTCTGCTCGAAGTCTGCTCACAGTCTGAGATGAAACATTCCAACTGTATCTCCGACGTTATTATCTGCTCATGATGCTACAAGAAATTTGAATTAAGAAGCATCTGGAGATTCTGCACACATTGTCCTCTCTCATGACATGGTGATGTTCTGGATGGTAATTTTTTTTTTTTTTTTTTTTTTTTACCGCCAGGGAGACCATCATACTTTACACTGCACAATCTGTTCCCTTTGTTTGTCTGTCTGTCTCTCCCACACACACACTCAGATGATTCCCTCAGAGAGAAACCCATCCTCTTTGAGCTCCTTCACCTACAGACAAAGAGTTGTCTAGCCTCTAGATTTTGTCTAGATTTTTGTAGCATCATAAGCGAATAATGACGTTACATCAAGAAGACTGTTAGTGACGTGAGGGCTATGGCAGAAATTCTGAACTAAAATCCTAAAGCCCTATCTACAGCTGACTAGATGTGAACTTTCTTAATTCTGTTTTATCTGTTCACACACACACACATACAGTTGAAGGTTTAGGTACAAATGCTAAGCTTGTTATTCCTATAGCTAAGTGTTCATTCTCACTCAGACCACATTGTCAGGGTCAAGAACCAGGTGGATTTCTTCTCCTTCAGATATAGCGAGAGGAAGAGAGAGAGAGAGAGAGAGAGCTCTGTTCTGTCTTTTTAAAAACATCATTTTGAAATCTGACTTTCCACGATCTGATAGGTTCCCATCCCTCCTCAGCTTGTTTTCCTATATCTCACCTCCTAACTCTTCAGTAAGCTGTTCTTCCTTCATTTCCAATTTTCTCCCATAATCCTCCCTGGATGTCAGCATCCCTTTCTCGTGTCTGCATCACTCTCTTGCGTCAGTCCTCCAAATCTGAAGTGAAGGAGCGCAAAGAGGATGGGTCTCTCTCTGAGTGAATCATATCATAAACAGTTTGAATTCTGTCTGTGTGTGTGTGTGTGGGAGGGATGGAGAGAGGGCAGAGAGTGTAAAAGTGAGATAAACAACAGTCTCCCTGGTGGTAATATATATATATATATATATATTTTTACCATCCAGAATATCACCATGTCGTGAGAGAAGATAATGTGTGTAGACTCTCCAGATGCTCCTTAATTCAGTTCACACTGAACTCTGGCAAGCAAACAGGGACAGAGACCAAGAGATCGATGATGGAGAATCAGTGACTGAGTGAACAGGAAGTTTTTGCTTCTCAATTTCAGAACTCTCAGAAGTGAAGAGTAAACATCTGAGGATGTGGAATCTCTTCATATTGCACAATTATTCCTGCACACAACTCTCAGTGCCTGAGTCACACGCAGACAGGCACACACATAATCTTTCTTCATATGTCAACACCCGGAAAAAAGGGAGACAAAGATAGCAGCCGCCTGTGGCAAGGTGAGAGATGAGCCAGGAGCAGCATTCAGGACAGTTGCAACCCTCCTTGCAAAGGTTACAGCAGTCTGTGTGTGTGTGTGTGTGTGTGTGTGTGTTAGTGTGTGTGTATGTGTGTGTGTGTGTTTCAGTGACAGGTTTAGAAGACAAAGGTGTGATGTAAATTGTACTAACACAAAGAGTTACCATGTTAATAAACACCTCAAGAGAGGAGAAGGGAAACAGTACTTATAATCCAGCATGAATAGATAGATAGATAGATAGATAGATAGATAGATAGATAGATAGATAGATAGATAGATAGATAGATAGATAGATAGATAGATAGATAGATAGATAGATAGATAGATAGATAGATAGATAGATAGAATTTTATTGTCATTGCAAAGTACAGGTACATAGCAACCAAATGCCATTTAGCATCTACCAGAAATGCAAATAGTAGAAATTGTGCAAATATACAAGTGCAGATAAATATGTAAATATGTACATCAATAAATAAGTAAAATAATATAGATATATTATTTTATTGCGTGTGTGTGTGTGTGTGTGCGTGTGTGTGTGTGCGTGTCTAGCAGAATGTACAAGATGGAGCAGAACTGCAAGGTGGTGAGGAGTTAATGAGACATGAGTGTCCTGGCGGTTTAGTGTAGAGTTCAGTAGATTTATGGTTGTGGGCAAAAAAACTGTGGTAGCTTTGAATTAAATATTTTTATAACCTTTAATTAAAACAACTGACTTCATTACAAGGTCAGTTTTAAGAGGATGGAGGCCATCATGAGCACTGAATCTCAAATAAAACCCAGTAGAGAGTGTTTATTTAAGTCTGGGAAGAGGAAAGAAAGGAGGAGTGCACAGAGGTCTTTATCCTGTGATGAAGTGCTGCTGGGTTGGTAATTTACTGCAGGGTTTGGACGAGAGCAGAATTCTGTAGGTCAGAGCTGACCCAGATACTGTGATCCTCTTCTTGTGAATTTGTTAAAAAATCTTGGAAAGGTATCCAGGTAAATCCTACCACTTATGATGGTTAGTACAGGTTAGAGGGACCACAGTAACATATTGCATTTATGTGCAACTGACTGATGATAATGAACTCTAAGAGATTATTGAAATAAATTAATGAGGTCCATTAGGAAACAGAATATGATTCATTCAGCGCACTATGAAACTCATCCATACACCTTAATTTAAAAGAAATGCCTAGACACTGAGACATCAAGTCACAATAATATGCCACAGCAAAACCTCATCTCAATATAATTTGTTTAATGAAGATATATATATAGAAGGAAAAGTCCTTATATGCTCTCTAGTCTCCTGGTGGTCCAGCGGCAGGATCCTGCGCGCTCATTGCCACGGCCTGGGTTCGATTCCCGGTCAGGAAGCTAACCCAGCCGCTGAAGAGTCAACTCTCAGTGCCGGTCCCAGGCCCAGGTTAAATGGGAGGGTTGTGTCAGGAAGGGCAACCGGTGTAAAACTTGTGCCAAATTGAAACGTGTGGACCAAATGATCCGCTGTGATGACCCCAAATAGGGAGCAGCCATAGACCATGATTACACAAAATTGAATTTTGCCACCTTGCTACAGAGAATTGAATCTCTTGTGCAAAAGTCAAATCATTAGTCCAAATCATTCACAAGTGCTTTTTAAACTCCATCAGAGTCAGTTCTTGGGGTTGAAGATACTTTTCCTCATGTCTCTGGTATGACGTAATTACAGGAGGATTTGAGGAAATTCAGCTGAATGAGGCAGAGGTCTGGCTGTTGACTTATTTAGATAGGACAAGTGTGTCTGACTGTTGATTTATACTTAAATGAAAGCATGAAAAACAATGAATGTTCCTTGTTTTATTGTAGAAATAATAAAACAATAATAACCTGGATTTAAATAATAAATCTTCTTTAATTCATTACCAAATGAATCCACGTGGGAAATATCTGTAAAGTGTTTTAACTCAACTACATGAACAGGCTTAAAAAAAGGAGCACAGCAAAAGTATTAGGACAGACCCAGAAAAGTACCAAAAGTATTGAAACATGCTTAAAATTTATTTAGTTGTTTTTTTATTATTATTATTATTATTTATTTATTTATTTATTTATTTATTTTTTAAAAAAGGAACGCGGCAAAAGAAACAAGCAAAAAACTGAATACAGCAAAAGTATTGGAACTGGCAAAAAGGAACATATCAAAAGTATCGGAACAGACCAAACAAGGAATATGTAGTATTACAATAAGCAGGAAAATAGTAACAGCCAAAAATGGGCACATTTAACAGACTCATGTCAGAAACAGGCAAAGGTCAACATGCTCAAAGGTATATCAGAGCGAGACAGATACAAATTCAGGAAACCAACAGAATCAGAAGCACAGATAGTCACTGGAATCTAGAAACAGGCTCAGTAACATCACAAACCTAAGGAACAGAGCATATACCTAGCAATGTGGAACTAAAACCAAATTGCTTATAAAATGTGCAAAACAAATGTATGTAACTAAACACAAGTGAGCATAATTAAAAGACTGGTGACTGGGAGCGTGGGAGTCCATGGTTGTCATGTTTGCTGGTTGCAGTGAAATGCTGTCCATGACATTGCTATCTTTTGAACAGTAATAAAAATTAACAACAGTTGGAGAAAATAGCAAAACTGATTAAGTTTAAACTGAGTGGTTTTGTACATTTCTGTACATTTTGTACATTTCTGTCGCAAGATGTTGTAATGTTTTTCAAGGACTACGTAAAGCAGTTTCATACCACAAGCTTGTCAACAGAACACAACATGTACTGGATATGATGAGGTAAATATTTATTGTTTCGATATTTTTAATGTACTTACAGTTAAAATAGTAGCACCTTGAAATATCAAACCCATGAACGAAACACACAACATCAACAAAAATGTAATCACTGTTGGCACACACTTGACCAAAGTGACCGTCTCGTAATGGTGGCCTTGCATGAACCGCCTACTGAGATCACACACGTGATACAGGAGTGAACAGTCACAGCCAATTCTGTGCATTAAATAAGCAACAATGAAAATGAGAGAGAAAATGAATTGAAAGGAGAATGTTTATTTTAAATCTCCCATCCAGCATTTCCTCAGGATTGGTGTGTAGCTAAGCTTCACCCTGTATCAATGAAAGAGGATTCTACTGATCCAATCACAAGTAATTGCTCCTGGGCAACAAAGGAGGGTAAACACAGAGGGAGTTAGTCACTGGTGTTCTCCAGGGCTTATTGGAACAGCAGCGATAGCTAAGCTGTCAATTTTCTTTACAGAGGCACAATAAAAAGAAGAGATGTGTCCTCCTGGTTGCAAACTCCAGTTCTTGTTGAAGCAGAAAATGTGTTTTACACTGAGGAAACAGGTCTGATCTCTGACACTCCTTTCTTTCCTGCACTGCTCCTGAATATGAGTCTCCATTCATATACTTTCATCCAGATTTTCTCATTAATATAAAACTGTTGGAGGTTTAGTAGTTTGCTCTCTGGCTTCATTACACTACAGGACTTTTCACATTCAGAGAACGCCATTATTGAAGTGGCTCTGAGCTATGAAGCCCTTTTGAATGTTCCAGCCAGAGAATAAAAGCAGGGTAAAGGGCTAATAGCAGGAAGGCCTACCTGTCAAACTGCCTCTAATTGCATTCAAATTCTTCCTAGGTGACTGTGTGAGATCCATGATACATTTCAAGAAAGATGCAGAATACAGGAGGTTCACAGCACCAGCAGAAAGGTCAAATCCATTCACAAGGGACTCGTGATATTTCTGTCCCTTCAATCATCCAATTTCTGTGCAGTGAAAGATCGAATTGTTTGGCTTTGTACAGTGCAACCTGTCTAAACCCTCTGTAAATACTGGTGCGTTAATATTCTTTTAATAAAGAGCTTGTTTGCATAACTCATAATTTCCTGTATTGAGTAAGTTTGACTTCAAATCACACCATCTGCATTCATTTCAGAACCAAATACCAAATCACGCAAACTACACAGCATGTTAAAGTTTCAAGGTTGTTGATGTTTTGTAGCTAATCTACAAAAGTGTGAGTTGAATAAATGAGTAGCTTCTTTATTAAAGCTCCATTCCAATTCTTTGGTCAGAGGAAAAAAACAAAACAAACAAACCTTTGCAAAGTGTGTCATCATTATTAAATTTTCTACTTCTATAAAGTAAAATGTTTGTATATTGCATCCACGGTTTATTTTCTCCTCAACACATTTCACATTTTTGCAGCACATTAGTTTTGTGCTTCGTTTTGGGCTCCGTTTAGTCACTCACATCTACACAAACATTTTATGCACAGCCCAAAACACACGCCATGTTCGGTTCACTTCCTTTATGTGGGTCAATTGAACACTGCAATTAAACCACACTAGAATTCAGTTGGAACTGTAATGAGACCACTTCAGTTGGTCAGTTGGAAGAGGAAATTTCACCAGTGAAATATATATATATATATATATATATATATATATATATATATATATATACACATACATATATATATATATATATATATATATATATATATATATATATATATATATACATATACATATATATAATATCTATGTACTATCATCTCATCCTTGGTTTTATCACAATTTCATTGATTAACACATTTTCGATAGGAATCATTGATTTTTACATGTTTTTGCAAATTAAACAGAGTGTCTACACTGGACTGCATACAATATATTGATACTATGGTAAATTACTGGGCAATTTTGTTTTTAAAAATGCAAGAAACTTAACTTTAACAGTGACAAATTTCTGTTCAGCTATAAAACAAGACAAATTTCAAATTTCAGCTCTAAAAAATACCATACACATGAAAACGAATTGATTTTAGAGAAGCATGTGAAAGAAAATTTCAAAAGTAAGAGGGACAATTAGCAAAAACCACCCCTGAAAGGTGAATAAACTGTTGAATGCTTTTTTATAGTGTTCAATAATTTCTTATTCCTTTATATCTTTTAAACACAAGGCCAACATGGTGCAGCAGCCTCTGTGTGACCGACTGATTTACTACTGTCAACCTTAAGCCAACCTTAAGCCGTTCAGAGATATTAGCTTATATTCATTAAAATCTCTCAACGCTCAAAACATCATTCTTTTTATCAGTGAGTATGATCTCTACTGGAATACACTTGTCGAAATTTGCATCAGTAGTCAACTTGACCTTGATCTGAGTTTAATTTAATGATAAGATAAAATGATATTGCGGTAGTCTCTATAGAATATGGTAAACTAATACTGAGGCTAAGCTTCTGTAATAAGTTGCACTGAGAAGGTCTGCATTATTCATATGCGCGACACTGTGTACAGATTTGTGCAGGAGCTGCTAAAGAACATCGCTTGCAGGAATACAAGATGCACAATGCTCAGCTGAAGGTAGATATGGACGACTGATAAAACATGACTTCAGGATTTTAAGCTTCTCTCTGGCTTTTTCTTCATGAACCATGTGATAAATGGATTTTTTCCCCCTCATTTTATGACTAATTTGTTCTTGGCAAATTCCCACCCACCAGCCACCTCGCCTCTGTTATCTGATAGATACACAGGCTTACAGAGGGCTAAAAGAGAACAGCCTGAACTTTATCAAATTCGCCACTCCTTTCTCTCTCTCTCTCTCTCTCTCTCTCTCTCTCTCACTCACTCTCTCTCTGTCTCATTATCTATGTTATCTTAGTTTTTCAAAGCATTTATGAAAAGAGTCTCCAGTGTTAGAGGAGAAGCTTTGCACTTTTCTGCCATTGGAAAGTCTTCAGGACAAAGTTGTTTAGTTGTTCATGGTTTCTGAGAAAAGGTTAGAAAAGCAGCCTTTCTTTTTGTCTTAATAAATCCAAAAGAGATTTTTTTTTTTCATTTCATTGTCTGTACCGCTTATCCGATCTATCCTCGGGTCACAGGGAGCCTGTGCCTATCTCAGGCATCATCGGGCATCAAGGCAGGATACACCCTGGACGGAATGCCAACCCATCACAGGGCACACACACTCCGGGCAATTTAGAGACTCCAATCAGCCTAGAAGCATGTCTTTGGACTGTGGGAGGAAACCAGAGCACCTGGAGAAAACCCACCAAACACAGGGAGAACATGCAAACTCCACACACACAGTGAGCAGGAGTGAGATTCGAACCCAGAACGCTGGAGGTGTGAGGCAAACATGCTAACCACTAAGCCACTCAAAAGAGATATAAAGAGGCTTTTTAAACGTTATAACATAAAAACCTTTGGAATGTTAAACATAAACAGATGAACACTATGGTATTGTTTCAATATAAAATAAAATGAATTAATTGCTGTGATATAAGAGAAATTTACCAGTTTATGATGTTAATGGAATATAATAAATCTCAGGGTGGTAACTGGGACTCGTATTGGGCCAGATTAAACACCACTGATTATTTTCCTGTAACAGCATGACAAAAAATTTTATTTTATAAAAGTTTTATTCCTTTTGTCCAAATTACAACAGGAAGGGTTTATTTCTTTACCTACACATTCCCTACAGGATTTTGTAAAATTCCTTTCGGAAATTAAAAAAATCAATCAAACTCCATGATATTCAGAGGATCTATCTATCTATCTATTCATATGTGCAGAGTATATTCAGCTCTTATAGAAAGCCATTACATATGTGTCTTCACTGAGTTTAAAAGAAGAATCCTGTGCTTGCAAATTTAGCATTGCAAATAGTTTCCCGCACAAAAAGTTGCAGCGCTGAAGAATCAAGCATTTATGGCTGCAACAATCACAAAAAAAACCTCTGCAAGGAACTGAGTATATCATCATGATGTTTCATTGCTATGGAATCCTGAATGTACGTTAAATATATGTACCTTAAATATACTGAAAAGTCACTACAGTAACATTAGAGCACAAAAGACCTGTGATATAGTGCTTGGAGCTTCACTTACACCGCATCACAGGCATCTGTACTACTCTTATCCCAGTTATGAATGAACACCCTGTAATTCACAAACGGTGATCAGAAACAGCCTCAGGAGCCTCTGGTGCCTCAAGAGTGCTGTGGTTATGTAAATGAACAGGACAGAGTGCTCTGTGAAAGGTTAGACTATGATTAAAAAGTCACAACGAGATGGAAATTTGAAATTTACAACCGGTCGTTAAATCTGAGGCTAATTAAACACTGACACCCTGCAATTCACTGCTCCGTTCGCTGTAACATTGAACTGCTGGCATAAGCCACTATTAGTGTAGAGCAGGTTAATTGTTTTACAAATGAGGCATGGCCAGAAAGAGGAGGTGGGGTAAGTATAAAATGAGTTATAGGAGATGGATTATATAGCAGAATTCAGGAGGATAGTGTGCCAAAAAGTGGCCTTTGGGCTCATGTACAAGAAGAAAAGTGAAGTCAGAAAAACACACAAAAACTATATATATATATATATGTTTATAAAAATATGTCATGATTGACACCAGAGATCCAAAGCAATCACAATATCAACTTTGATCTATGATATAATAAAATTCTGATATTTTACAAGTGCTTAGTTTAAAAAAGTCCCCTTGGTTAAAATAAACATTCAAGCACAATTCAACGTTAATCCTCTCAGCACTAACTAGACACAAACTTTGATGATATTTATACACCAATGCCTAAAGCCGTTCTTCTCTTTTTTTATGTAAATGACATGGCTGTGACATGAAATCATTGCTTGAAATCCATAATATTATGTTTCTGATGCAAAGAAGAAGCAGTAACCAGACTGCAGCTGACTTGATGTGAACTTTCTCAGGGCTGCATTTGTTCACACACACACACACACACACACACACACAGATGAAGATGTTGGTATGTCAGGTTGAGCTTGGGAGCAAATGTTGAGCTTGTTATCTCTGTCGGAGTGCAGATTCTCATGCAGGTCAAGTCATCTGGGTCGAGAAGCAGGTGGAGTGTGGCGTGCTGAGGTAGAGATGTTCAGCTCTGCCTTTTCCCTCTAGTTCCCTCTTCAGCTTTCTTTCTCATCTCTCTTTGTTAACTCCTCTGATCCTCTGATCCTCCTTCTCCTCACTGAGCTGCTCTTCTACTGTCCCAGCTCTCTTCTTTTATATCTCTAGATCCCTCGATTTCCCCTTTTCCTCAGTGCCTCTGTTATGTTATTTACTCTCACTCTGTCTCGTCCCTTGAGGTTTTTAAGATCTGAGGCGGAGACGTGACGAGACGCTAAAAGGACGCGTCTTCGTCTTGCTGTCTTGTCTGACTTGCTCAGTGTTTCACCTCACACATCAGTAAATACAGTCTGGTGATAAAAAAAACTTGCTGCCATTCATATGATCAGAACTTCAGGAAGAGAAGATGCTGATGTGTGCAGCCAAGCAAACAGGGACAAATCAGAGAGAGAGAGAGAGAGAGAGACAGAGAGAGAGAGAGAGAGAGAGAAACAAAACAGAGAAAGGGAGAAGCTTTTAAAGTGGAGGATCTGTTGCTCTGATGGTGAAACGACGTGGCAGGATAGAGATTGATGCTGCTCAGTTTCAGACTTCTTAAAAGAGGTGAAGAAAAGAAAGAAACACACACACACACACACACACACACATGAACACATACATTCCCTCTATCTACATGTCAGTATCGGGAGAAGGAAGGCGAGAATAAGAGCCACCTTTATGCAGTATATCAAACAGTTTTTTTGACTTTGTTGGAGTATTCAGCTCGTCCCTTTTAGAGAGCCTCAAGCTCTAAAAATCATGATCTTTAATAAATAAAAGGTTAGGTTTTGTATATCAACTAGAGTAACTATACTAACTTGGAATTATTCCTTTCAATCCTCACACAAATTTATATATAATAATCGCATGATTTCAGACGTAAAGCTAAGATTACACACTTTGCATGTTATTAACGAGGGCACAGTGAATTAATCTTCACCTCCAGGTTTGGGGGTTTGATTCCTGTCTCTCCTGTTGGTAGAGTTTGCATGTTCTCCATGTGCTTTGGAGGTTTTCATGCAGGTTTTCCGGTTTCCTCCTTTAGTCCAAAGACATGCGATGTAGGCTGATTGGCATCTCTAAATTGTCCTCAATGTGTGAGCGCGTGTGTGTTGGATTGTTACACCGTCCAGTGTGTCCCCAGCCTTGTGCCCCCGAGTCCCTTGAGATAGAATCCAGGTGACTTGTGACCCAGTGTAGGATAAGTGCTAGGGAAACTGGATGGATAGATGGATGGATGGACAGACGGACGGATGGACACTTTGTAAATTTCCCTTTGGGATGAATAAAGTATCTATCTATCTATCTATCTATCTATCTATCTATCTATCTATCTATCTATCTATCTATCTATCTATCTATCTATCTATCTATCTATCTATCTATCTATCTATCTATCTATCTATCACACATTTTGTCTTTTCACATATGTTTGTTTTGTTAAGCTCAATAAAAAATTTCCCACTGAGTAAAATCCATTTAAAATAAGAGTTAATCCCTCTGATATATTTCTACACTATTATTTGCTTAAAAAAAACCTCATCATTATATACATTATAGAGCTGCAAGTCATCAGGTCAGGTTCAGTTTGCTCTCAGTCTGCTCTGTACAACAGCAGGTCATGCTTCCACTTCCATTTCCCGCTGTCCAGTCCGACTGCCCCAAATCATTTCTGCCAAATCCTTCATGTCATATTCAGCAGTTAATTACACACACCAGCAGATGTGTAATGATTCTGAGTCCAGCTGTTAACACCAGTCTAGCAGCTGAGGCTAAACCAGGACAAAATAATTGATCGTGATCCCAGCAATCAGACCTTATCCTGATCCTTAATCCTTTTCAGTTCATTTAAACCATTTGTTTCCAAAAAGCATTCTAACCTCTTTTTGTTGATTTTGTTAATTTACAGTGTAATTACTCGGACAGCAGGGTCAGGATGCAGCAACCCATAAATGTAAAAGAGGAAGAAGAAATCCTGATGGAGCTACTCACTAGATTGTACCATTTTATGAATTCACTTGTTTTTGTCTGTAGTACAATCCTGATCATCATGTAGTAGATGCTTCTTAATTGTGGATTAAAAATTAAAATTCAGCAGAAAACATGAATACGTTATTCCAGTTAGTAATGATCTTGTAGTGATATTTATTCATTAATTTATTTATCCATCCGTCCATCCGTCCCTCCCTCCATCCATCCATCCCTCCATCCCTCCATCCATTTCTCTTCAGTAAGTGCTTTATCCTGGCCCGGGTGCGAGGTGATTATTTACCTCAGGGCACCATAAAAAAACACATTCACTCACACATTCACACAATTGTTTACACCTAGGGGCTGTTTGCATTACCTAATCCACTTCATGGCATGAGGCGGGAGGAAACCGGAGAACCCTTAGGTAAAAGATAAAGACATGAATGAATGACATTTATCTCTACCAGCATACAAACATACTATGATGCTACATTACATAATTGCCAAGCATTTTGGGACACCCCTCCAAATCATTGAATTCAGTTGTTGTTTTTCAGGGGTTGGGCTCGGCCCCTTAGTTCCAGTGAAAGGAACTCTTAATGCTTCAGCATACCAAGAAATGTTTGATAATTTCATGCTCCTAACTTTGTGGGAACAGTTTGGGGACGACCCCTTCCTGTACCAACATGACTGCACACTAGTACACAAAGCAAGGTCCATAAAGACATGGATGAGTGAGTTTGGTGTGGAGGAACATGACTGGCCTGCACAGAGTCCTGACCTCAACCCCATAGAACACCTTTGGGATGAATTAGAGTGGAGACTGTGATCCAGGCCAAAACTGTGACACCTGTCTTTACATGCACATGAATGTAATATGGAGTTGTCCCACCCTTTGCAGCTATAACAGCTTCAACTCTTCTGTTTAGGCTTTCCACAAGGTTTAGGTGTGTGTTTATGGGAATTTTTGACCATTCCTCTAGAAGCACATTTGTGAGGTCAGGCAGCGATGCGGGACTGGATGGTCTGGCTCACAGTCTCCACTCTAATTCGTCTCAAAAGTGTTCTATCAGGTTGAGGTCAGGACTCTGTGCAGGCCAGTCAAGTTCCTCCACACCAAACTCTCATGTTCATGTCTTTATGGACCTTGCTTTGTGCATTGGTGTGCAGTCATGTTGGAACAGGAAGGGGTCGTCACAAAGTTGGGGGCATGAAATTGTCCGAAATGTCTTGGTATGAAGCTGAAGCATTAAGAGTTCCTTATACTGTAACTAAGGGGCCGAGCCCAACCCCTGAAAAATGAACACCTGAATCCAATGATTTAGAGGGGTGTCCCAAAACTTTTGGAAATATAGTATGTATATATTTATGTAGCATGGTATGTTTTTAGATTTAAATACCTGGCCAGTTGGCGCCATCTAGTGGATAGTTTCAATATTTGTTAACATAACATCGACCAAGCAGCATGAACTTTTATCATAATATAAAAGGTATAAAGTCCAAACGTCTGTCATAACCTTGAAAAATCCATTTAGGATTGATTTGTTTGTTTATTATTCTGCCTGTGATCTGGGTGATTAATATTAATGAGCTCATTTTAATACGTTCTTGTTTCTATAGTAACACATAATCTAAGTCTAATAATAGAGATTTTTTTTTTTTTTAAAGTACAAAGTAAAACCAATAATAACAGCTGGCTAAATGCTTCTTTACTTTGTATATAAGATGCACATGACTGATACGTTCACAGAGTAAATAATATCAAGAAGATTATTATGTCTATTTTTTATTCTGTCTACCCTCTTAAAAGTTAAGCGATGCGGTGAAATGGCACGCATGCGCGGTACAGATCGGATAAACTAGTTTGCGCATGCGCAGTGTGGGAATCACGCCGGAAGAAACCCGGAAGTTTCCTTACTGTTGCGGAGTGAATCTTTGCTTGCTAGTGTCTTTAACCTGCATCTGAATTCCGTGACAGTGTAAGTTCTGGCAGAATAATGTTATTGTTAGAAGATCCGTTTACATCTTTGCAAATGTCTTGTTGTTAGTCATTATAGTCTGCGCTGAACGTTGTCCTGCGCTTATTATCAGTATTATAAGGACTGGTCAAGATGTCACACACTATGTATTATATCATTTATTTAATGGTGCCACAGACCACTCATGTGTCGAATTTGATCATTTCTATCAAGAATGCAGACAAGCAATGTAGTCTGGACACGAAGGAAATGATTACTGATGGAATAACTTACTTGTATTATTGCAAATATTACAAACAGCATTGACCATTGATGGTGATTAGTCATTGGGGTTAATGGTGATCTTTGATTGGTCATAAGGAGCAATGATGGTTAGTAAATGGGTGTTAGGAACATTGGTGATCATTGATTGATTGGTCATTGGGAACATTGGTGATTAGTGATTGGTTGTTATGAACATTGGTGATTAGTGATTGGTTGTTATGAACAATGGTGATCAGTGATTGATCATTGGGAACAATAATAGTCAGTGGTGATGAGTGATTGGTCATTGAGAGCAATGGTGATCAGTGATTGGTCAGTGGTGATGAGTGATTGGTCATTGAGAGCAATGGTGATTAGTGATTGGTTATTGGGAACATTGGTGTTTAATGATTGGTTGTTAGGAACAATAATAATCATCCCTGCACTGGCTACCTGTTAAACTTAGAATTGACTATAAATTAGCACTAATTACGTTCAAGGCTCTAAATGGTTCAGCTCCCACGTATCTAGCCAGTCTTCTAACACGTTTACAATCCACCACGCTCTTTAAGATCACAAAATTCCGGACTTCTAGTAGTTCCCAGAATATTAAAGTCCACAAAAGGGGGTAGAGCGTTTCCATATTTAGCTCCTAAACTTTGAAATAGCCTTCCTGACAGTGTTCGGTGCTCAGACACAGTCTCCCAGTTTAAATGTAGACTTAAGACTTATCTCTTTAGCCTGACATACATTTAACATTTAATACATCCCATAACCTTGTGCTCCAGTACATCTGATTAAATGCACATTATCATCTAGCACTGCTAATATTATGAACAGCAGCTACGCCAATGCTGTTCCATTGTTTCCCTTCTTTTAATCCCTTGGGGTATTAAAAGCAGCGCAGTGAACAACAACCTCCTTATTGATTTACATAACATTCTACACATGCTGTATCTGCATCACACAATTGTCACCCAAATGAGGATGCGTTCCCTTTTGAGTCTGGTTCCTCTCAAGGTTTCTTCCTCATACCTTCTAAGGGAGTTTTTCCTTGCCACAGTCGCCTCAGTCACCTCAGGCTTGCTCACTTGGGATAACATCTAGGACTGTCTGTCTGTTTGTCTGTTTATATGTTTGTTGTTTTCTTATGTTGTTTCTCATGTAAAGCTGCTTTGAGACAATGCTCTTTGTTAAAAGCGCTACACAAATAAAATTGAATTGAATTGAATTAATCAGTGATTGGTCAGTGGTGATCAGTGATTGGTCATTGAGAGCAATGGTAATCAGTGATTGGTCAGTGGTGATCAGTGATTGGTCATTGAGAGCAATGGTAATCAGTGATTGGTCATTGGGAATATTGGTGTTTAATGATTGGTTGTTAGGAACAATAATAATCAGTGATTGGTCAGTGGTGATCAGTGATTGGTCATTGAGAGCAGTGGTGATCAGTGATTGGTCAGTGGTGATCAGTCCATTTGAAACATAAGTGCAGCTTAGTCGGGTTTTTCACAGTTTTACACGGTGTTGATTTGACCAAACTTGAATGAGGAGATCTGTATCAGGTGCAGGACAGTCTGTATTAAAAAGTCATTGTGATGTATTTGCCACTAGCTCTATTTGGAATTAAAGTCACTAAGTTGCCAACACTTCCTGCATGTGTTCCTATTTATTTGGCAACATATTGCACTAGAGTAGCATTAACTCATTTAAGAAGTGGTTTGAAGCAGAGCTTGGTTCACTTGAACAAAGTTAGAAGAGAAGAATGTTCATGGTGATGCTTGAAGCTAATATAAATGAAATGTTGTATTTTCAACTGGTCTTATCCTGACATTTCACCAGAACACATCCAGAAGGACATTATGGAATTGTGCTAGCCAAAAGCTAGCTTAATTTGAAGCTAATAAAAAATTAAGGAAAAGGTAGTGCATGAATGTAAATGACAGCAGTATTAAGAGTACAGTATGGGCATTTTTGCCTCAATTTGCACACACACTTGTATGCATTGTGTTGTGATGTGTGTGTGTGTGGAGAAGCCGTGTGTTAGTAATGAGGCTTTATTTTCACATTTTTGTTATTGGAGGACCTTTTATAAAGCTTACTAAGCGTTTTAAATGTATTTAAGAAAAGATAAAATTATTATTTATCAATCCCAAAGGAAATTCTTTAGACAGAAACTGCTTCAGATCACAAGAAAAATGAACATAAATGAAAAATAAATGAAATATTCTATATATACAAAATGTATTCAAGTACAGAAAAGGTGCTATGGAACTAAGAATATATGCTAAATCTGTTTTTCTTTTTTTACTTTAATTGCATTTAATTTAATTGCATAATAAGCTAAATAATAAGCTATAATAAGGGAAAGAGTAGTGGAAGCTAGGTTAAGGAAGGTAGTGGAAATTTGTGAGCAGCAGTATGGCTTCATGCCCGGAAAGAGCACAGCAAATGCAATTTTTGCTCTGAGAATGTTGATGGAGAAGTATAGGGATGGTCAGAGAGAGTTGCACTGTGTGTTTGTGGACTTGGAGAAAGTGTATGACAGGGTGCCAAGAGAAGAGCCGTGGTACTGTATGAGGAAGTTCAAAGTGAAGGTGGGACTGCATCAGGAATCAGCTCTGAGCCCCTTCCTGTTTGCTATGGTTATGGACCAGTTATCAGAGGAGGTCAGACAGGAGTCTCCTTGGACAATGATGTTTGCAGATGACATTGTGATCTGTAGTGAGAGCAGGGAGCAGGTGGAGAAAAACCTGGAGAGGTGGAGGTTTGCGCTGGAGAGAAGAGGAATGAAAGTCAGTCGTAGTAAGACTAAGTACATGTGTGTGAATGACAGGGAGGGAAGTGGAACAGTAAGATTACAGGGTGAAGAGGTGAAGAAGGTACAGGAGTTTAAGTACTTGGGGTCAACAGTCCAGAATAATGGAGAGTGTGGGAAAGAGGTAAAGAAGCGAGTGCAGGCAGGTTGGAATGGGTGGAGAAAGGTGTCGGGAGTTCTGTGTGATAGAAAAATTTCAGCGAGAATCAAGGGGAAGGTGTACAGGACAGTGGTGAGACCAGCCATGCTGTATGGTTTAGAGGCAGTGTCACTGAGGAAGAGACAGGAGTCAGAGCTGGAGGTAGCAGAGCTGAAGATGTTGAGGTTCTCTTTGGGAGTGAGACGGTTGGACAGGATTAGGAACGAGTACATCAGAGGGACAGCTCATGTTGGACGTTTGGGGGACAAAGTTAGAGAGACCAGGTTAAGATGGTTTGGACATGTCCAGAGGAGGGAGAGTGAGTATATTGGTAGGAGAATGTTGGACATGGAGCTGCCAGGCAGGAGGTAAAGAGGAAGGCCAAAGAGGAGGTTTATGGATGGAATAAATGAGGATATGAAGCTAGTGGGTGTAAGTGTTGAGGATGCAGAAGATAGGGATAGGTGGAGAGAGATGATTCGCTGTGGCGACCCCTGAAGGGAAAAGCTGAAACAAGAAGACGACTTTAATTGCATTTTATTGATGTACTGGAGACATTTGTGATTCTGAGTTTACTTTTAGAGTTACTATTGCTTAGACAGTCAGCTTGGTGCCACATGATTTTAAAAGAATTCAGTATGATGGAAAACTGTAAGATAAGTAAACAGTTAACCATCATGGGCTTGTGCTGTTGTAAGAAAGTAATGCTGTGGAAATTTTGAGGAAAAAATAGAACACTGGTAGGCATGAGGCAAGAGTAAAAAGGTACACAATTTATTTGCACAACAGGACCCAATGCTATCCACACAAATGAAAAGGAAGGGCAACAATTATTTGTTACATTGAGTATTTACATCAGGCATAACATTATGACAGGTGAAGTGAATAACACTGATGATCTCCTCATCATGGCACCTGTTAGTGGGTGGGATATATTAGACAGCAAGTGAACATTTTGTCCTCAAAGTTGATGTGTTAGAAGCAGGAAAAATGGACAAGCGTAAGGATTTGAGCGAGTTTCATGAAGGGCCAAATTGTGATGTCTAGATGACTGGATCAGAGCATCTCCAAAACTACAGCTCTTGTGGGGTGTTCCCGGTCTGCAGTGGTCAGTATCTATCAAAAGTGGTCCAAGGAAGGAACAGTGGTGAACCCGGTGACAGGGTCATGAACGGCGAATGCTCTCTGATGCACGTCCGGAGAGAAGTCTGGACCATGTGATCCGATCCAACAGATGAGCTACTGTTGCTCAGATTGCTAATGAAGTTAATGCTGGTTCTGATAGAAAGGTGTCAGAATACACAGTGCAGGACGGGTCAGGGCTGTTTTGGCAGCAAAAGGAGGACCAACACAGTATTATAGGCAGGTGGTCATAATGTTATGCCTGGTCAGAGTATAATCAGGATTAAAACACAAAACAGGATTAAGGAAAGGAAAACACTGTCAGCCACTGGCTACATTACAGCGCCTGATCCAGATAGCCCTTGATCCCTCCCATCTAGTCTCCATCGCAGTTCTGTCCCTATAATATTTTGCACAAACAATCTCTGGTTGTAAGAATTTCTAGTCACAGACAACTTTTAGTCAGAACCTCACAAACAATTTCACTATGTAAAATTTTCCATCACATTAATCAACAGCGTGGATGCGTGTGGCCCGGCTTGAAGTCGAGATAACGTTAATGTACTGTTAAGTACTTTATTCCTCATTCCTTCACAGCAGCTTCAAGTCAAGTCAAGCTTGCCAAAGATGAAGTGTTTTAATTATGTTGGACTGACTTGTCATACTTTCTGTTTATTTAATCTTGTTGAAATAATTTCCAAGTCAAAATCTGTCATTAACCATGTATAATAAAGGAGTTGTAGGTAAAGGCTAGATTCCAGGTTTCATTTACATATCTTTACCTAATGTAAAGGCAAAATATTTTTTAACTAAACAATGTATGTGCACTTATTTCAGATAAATACCTTAAAACATTGGTCTTTACAGACCTACTTCTTTCCTTAGGTACTTAAATTGCTTTTCTTGCTAGATTATTCCCGCAAAAGAGTTTCTAGAATAGTGGCAGGATGTATTTATTGATAGAGACTTCAAAGTACTTCTGTAAATCTCTCTGGTTAAGGTGTCTGCCAAACACCATAAATGTTAAATGTAAAATCTAGTGGAAAGCCTTTCCCTGAAGACTGTAGGTTATTACAGCAGGAAAGGAGGATGAAATCTGGAATTAGATGTTCAACAGATTTTATTTATTCTGTTATATATATTGCTCCAGCTGTAGTAGATGGAGAAATGGCAACATGTGCTTCTAGTGTTTGTTAAAGCTATATTTCACTGATATTTCAGCTGTCAATCTTGTCCTGATTCCTTGTCTGATTTTCCTTTTATGCTCATAAATCATGTTTATGTTCAATTGAAATTTCTATACTTTTAGTTCATTCCTATTCATTTGTCTTTCCCATTCCAGTCTTTTTTTAAATTTTTTTTTTTTAGATCTAATTTTAGACCATTTCTGTTCCCTGAGCTGTCTAAAATGACCAAACTTAAGAAAATGCTGCCTTAAGAGTGCAGAAACTGGCCATACTATCAATCACAGTCACACTAGCCAGTCACGGGTGTCTGAGCTTACGTGCCAGAATAGGGTGCATAGCGCTTTCCTAAATAATATCAATGAGCAGCAGTGCAGAAAGATATAGTTGGCTGGCTTCATGTGTCTCGGAGTAAGCACTTTATATCATCTGCCCTCATGGGGTTGTTAGCTGTTGTATGATAAAGCATGCTGAGACTAAAGATTTAAGGCTAAATTGGTGGAAAATTCCCTTCTAACACCAGTCTTTTTGTTTTGCTGCTTAATCAATAGGGTTCGGTACCGTTCACATTTTTACTGGTACGGTACCTGTTATTTGGTATCTTTTCCGGATCAAATGCAAACACACTTGTGAAAGTTTTTGGTTAGCCATTGTTGTGTTTGAACAAGTTGCAGGTCATGTCACGTGGTGAGGTTCTCTCTTTCTTTCTTTAATGTGTTCTCAGGTATCGAAATTTGGCACTGATTGATTTCATGTGAATCGGTACTCTGTAGTACAGATATAATTCGGTCGGTACCCTTAAAAGTACAAGAGTTCAGTACCCATCCCTACTGATCAACTGCAGCCACGAATCATTGTCTTAGACCTGTATATAGAATATAAAGTTTGATGCACAATAAAACTATATGGGTGATGGGAATTGTTGAACACTGAACAAAGGTTCCTTATCTTTAAGCAATCTGCAAAAACCTGATTCATTAAAACCTCGAAAGGAGAAGTTATCTTTTTTGAAAACTTGACCACACAATCCCAGACCTTCACCTCCTTCTTCTTGAAGGTGCATGGATCAGCATATTATAGCACAGCAGTGTGAAATTCTGAAAAGACATTGGTCAAAAGGTGTGATTTCATTTTCTGTAACAGCAGTTCTGACCTTAGTGCTGACTGGGAGGAAGACCACTGGCTTTAAATTAATGCACTCATTCAAATATGTTATTAGTTAAAAGGCGATTTCACACTGGAAGTCTGAATCAGAGCACATTTTGCATGTGAAATTAGTAACGTGAAAGCTTTCATGTGGACCAGGAAGTGCAGCATGGAACCTAAGACTTCCTGTAGGAGGTGGCATGATTAAGAATGAACTGGAACTGTCCCATGATTCCCGTAAACTTTGAGGCGACTCGTATTCGGGTCCTCACTTATTCAGGAAGTAAAGTAACCTGTGCTTGTGATTTAGTTGATGACAACGTGAGTGTAGCATGAGTGAGCGAAGAACATTTAGGGGCACTGAAGAGGCGAGATACCTTACTATGCATAATACACTCGAAATAGTTCAGTATAAGTCGGTAGTTGTGTTTTTCATGCGTGTTTGTGATGATGTGAGGAAAACGCAAATAGCACCAGGGTTCGATAGAATCAAAGTCGAGTCTGAAACCAGACCAACGCTGCAGGGGGAACAGTCGGATCCGCGGTGTGAAAATCACTTCAAATAACTCCTTCACAGTGAACACTACACAATAAACTACAGCTAATAATAAACAGATTTTTCTTTTTGTTTTTAGAGAAAAATATTCCCTGCTGAAGCTTTCTTTTAGGACGTTTTATGAAGGCATCTCCATTGTAGTTATCAGTGATACAGCTGTAAGTTTAAGTTTGAAGTCTCAAAAACGTTGAGCTTACTGTTTTTTATCCTCCCACTTTCTCTTTCTCTCCACTCTCACATCTCTCACATCACGGCCTTGCTTTAGAGTATTTTAGAGCTAAAATGTGCAGGATTGGGTACTTCAGCACCAGGGCTTGGGAACCTAACATGGCCTAGCATGTCTATTAACTGTGAATATAAATGGATTTTAAAAAACATGATGCTGTTCATTAATAAATGATTTTGTCCTTGGCTAAAGGCTATGGTAGAAGAGGACTGAAACACTTCAGGGTGGACTTTTTTTAAAACTCAGTGGGAACGTAATTTCCATTTCAAATGTCACTTTTCCCCATGTTTTCTTCAGTGTAATGTTCTTTCCTGCAATAACAGCTTCAGTTCAACTTAAGTCCAAACCAACAGCTTTTTAAGACTGATCTACCTAGATATAATTTTATCTTATGCAATATTTCTATTCACTTCACCCTTGATTCAGTTATTTTATAACAAGTAATACGTTGCATTAACGCTGTCTTTGTAACGTTCTTTTCTCTAGCGGTTGTTCAACCCCAGAGAGGAATGTCATTGGCCGGTTTTCTCCAACCATCATAGACGGATTCATAAAGAAATGGGCAAGGAGAGGGTAAGTCACTGCTGCGTGCACTGTGGAAAAAATTTTACTAAAAAGAGTCATCTCCAGCAACACCAGCGCGTTCACACGGGCGAGAGACCATACCGGTGCTTACAATGCGGAAAAGATTTCAGTCAACAAATCAATCTGAAAACCCACCGGCGCATTCACACCGGAGAGAAGCCATATCCCTGTTCGTATTGCGGAAAGAGTTTTACTCAGCGCTGTGATCTCCAGCGGCACCAGCTCATTCACACTGGAGAGAAACCATTTTACTGCTCGCAGTGTGGAAAGAGTTTCCGAAAACAAAGCAGCCTCAAAGAGCACCAGCTCATCCACACGGGAGAGAAGCCGCATCACTGCTCACAGTGCGGCAAGGGGTTCACTCGACATAGCCGTCTCCAACACCATCAGCTCGTTCATAATGGAGAGATGCCGTACAAATGCTCGCAGTGCGGAAAGGGTTTTATGAGCGGACACAACCTCAGGAGGCATCATCTCATTCACACCGGAGAGAAACCGTATTACTGCTCGCAGTGCGGGAAGAGTTTTACCCAGCAGAACGACCTTCAGCGCCACCAGCGCGTTCACACCGGAGAAAAACCCTATTACTGCTCGCAGTGTGGAAAGAACTTCTTCCGGCACAGTCACCTCCGCCAGCACGAGCGCACCCATACTGGCGAAAAGCTATTCCGCTGCTCGCGGTGCGGAAAGACTTTTACGTGCCAGAGTTCTCTCCAGCAGCACGACCACATTCACACAGGAGTGAAGCCACACCGGTGCTCGCAATGCGGAAAAGGTTTCATCAGCAGACACAACCTCAGAAGGCATCAGCTCGTGCACACAGGAGAGAGACCGTATTACTGCGAACAGTGCGGGAAGGGTTTTACTCAGCAGATCGATCTCCAGCGCCACCAGCACCTTCACACAGGAGAGAAGCCGTATTCTTGCACGGAGTGCGGAAAGAGTTTTAGCGACAAACGGCATCTTAAAAGCCATTCATGCCTTCAGACAGAAAAGAAGTCTTTTACTGCTGACAGTCTGGGAACTGCTTCAGTTAATCAGATATGTTAAAAAGAAACAAGCGTATCATGGTTTACGGCTGAAAGTTTATGGACACCCATATATAGTCCTTCTTCAAATCTTTGCCACACAATTGTATAGAATGTCTGTGGCTGCTTCCCAGATGATGTACTACACACTTACACAGTGCACTATATACTCTAGAATCTAGTGTGTGAATGAGGAGTATTTCCTCAAATAGAACTAAATGGAAGTAAAAGCCATTTCCTAGTCAACTGGCAAATGACACTAATCAACCACACGTAATGCAATGCTGCTAACTTTATCAGAATGCAGTGAATTTTTAGCGAAGATGCATGAGTGTTGTCGTCATCCGGGTACTTGTTGGAATTTTAGAGTGAACAAATTAAGCACTGCGTAATAGTGCACAATTATGTGATTTGGGACGTACTTCTTGTAAACTTCACTGGAACTAAGAGACCCAAACCTTGTTCCAGCGTAACAATGCTGCTGTGCGCAAAGCCCCCGAGCTCCATGATGACATTAGTGTTGGACCAGAAGAACTCGAGTGTCCTGTGCAAAGCCCTGACTCCCTTTGAACACCTTTGGGATGAAATGGAACTGGAGTGTCCTCACCTGACATCACTGTCTGATCTCACTAAAGCTCTTGTAGCTAAATGAACACAAATCCACACAGCTAGACTTCAGCATCTAACACAAAGCCTTCCCAGAAAAGTGAAAACTGTTATACCAGCATAGGAGGAACTCAATGTTAATGCCAAGTGTTCAATGGTCAAGTGTCCACATGCTTATGTTCATATAGAGAAAGAAATTAATTACTGCACTACAATTATTATAATAATCCTATGTATATCAAATTTCCTATGGTCATACATGTACATATGAAAAGTGTCATGAATCAATTTTTATGGAAAAAGACTTTAGAATCCCTCAATCAACATGATTCAACGCTTTGCGGTCAAATGACCGCTTCAAAGCTACGTTCCAGTGTAGAAAAGTTATAGAGATGGAATATCATCCCTAAAACAAAAACCAAGGGTTAACCATTAGACACTCCAACTCTTGACTTTCTCACTGAGGACACTTTAGACTTTTTACCCGCGATTATTGCAGCGCATTTGTGGCGTTAACTCTATATTGAAACCCCACAAAAAACACACACAAAAAAAAATGTTAAATCTCAGAATTTGCTCATCGACCCTGTCTTATAAGTTGGACCAACTTGCTTGAATTTCTTAAAAAAGGTAAGGTTTTTCTTATACTGTAATGATACCAGGTTGGTAGTTTTATATTAATAGTACGGCTAAATTAAAAAGTCACGTCCACAGTTCTGTAGTCGGTGTGTTCAATATATTTATTATAATGAAGTTTCTGTTTTATTTTACTACTCATTCATTTAGGTTTAAAATCTGTTAAATAACATTCGAGTTAAATGGACTAGCTTGCCTCCGGGTGCCGTAGCTAAATATATTTTGCACTTATGTTTCAGCCTCCTGAGGTCAGATACAGAAACCTGAACTTCATTGTTGTGTCAAAAGAAAGATGAGTGTATAAAAAACTGAGGAATTATCTATACCAATAATATAATGTAAAAGATTCAGGTGAATATGCATATTTAGACTCCTCTATATTCACATACCTGATTTTCCTCTCAAAAGAAAAGAGAATAAATAAAACATGATGTCACCAATTTTTGGAGCTTCATCTGCTTGATCTGAAATTTCGATGAGAAGGAAAAAATTGACGAACGAAGACTGAAATGTGTGTAAATTCAATCATGTTTTTGGTCTAGTAAACTGTTGCATACTGTGTTGTTCTTCAGTAGTTAATGAAGGTGATAATATTATTAAAGTAATAGTAAGTAACAATAATAGTATTAGGTAATATTAAACACGGTCATGCATTACTAAGTACTTTCATGTTTGTTTTTGCTATTTAACAGTAAGTTATTTACGACACTAAAGTATGTTAGTGAGAAATATTCGTTACTCGTTGCTGTTATAGTCTTGCACTTCTGTAGGTTATTGTTGTCAATTTCTTCCTTTAGACTTTAACTGGCTAAATAAAACACCACTGACCCCATAATATCTTATACAGACATTTACATTAAGGCTTTAATTATTGGGAATTAATGTAAACGTCACCAGTAATTACACAGTAGTTATTATAAAAGTGTTGTAATCAGGGGGCAGTTCTGATATATACCTACTTACTCATACTAACAGTAATATAAAGTGTTGACTTCATCATTATCACGGCTTGAGTTATTCCTTTCCATTAATTTTTCTAACTTGTGTATTTGTAGTTTGTTCGTGTGTGTGGTTTCTTTCTATTGGGTCTCTTTTTGGCAGATTATAGAAAAATGTGTAGTTGATTGAAATCTCTTAAGTCTACAAGCTCAGGCTAACAGGTTTAATTTATAACTTATTCATTAAATCTCTTGCGCTGTTGCACACACCGTTAGTTTAATCAAATTTATGTACCTTTTTATTTTTTATCATTAGCCCCAATTGCTGCATATTCTTGAAATATTATATCTAAAATTAATTCACATCTTTTTCTTCCCCAATTTTACTTTATAATAAAGTTTCGTACACAAGGTAGTAGCTCTTGTCTTTTGTTTGTTTAGCCTCCTTAACCATTAGGTAAAAGTTTGGGTTATCCGTTTATAATAAAATGGGAATAGTAATGTTGATTTGCATGTTTATACATTTGAATACAGTGAGTGAAAAGAGATAGCTACAGTTTATAGTATCTGACTATTAAACAGCACTTGTAATAAAGTAATATTAATTAATTGAACATGAGAATTTGATAGCAACCAAAGTAAAAATTGAATCTTGATATGAACTTCTTGAACTTGATATGAGTTTCTTAGTATTCAGTTTGTACCCTTTTTGTGCTACAATGATGTGCACTCGAGCTGCAGGGACTTCACAAGTTATAGATTTGATCAAATCGACCAGAAGGTCATCTCATCACACGCTTCAGCAAAAGAAATTAAACATGAGAAAAATCTGATTTTTAGTACAAAACAGTTAACATGGTCAATATTAATATTTTTCCCTTTTCTTCAAATGTCATCATTTTCCACTTAAATAATA
Organism: Hemibagrus wyckioides; assembly: GCF_019097595.1. NCBI lineage: Eukaryota > Metazoa > Chordata > Actinopteri > Siluriformes > Bagridae > Hemibagrus > Hemibagrus wyckioides. Next base: position 5,927,451 of record NC_080712.1, read on the forward strand.
TTTTTGTTTGCCTGATAGGCAGAAGTTTAAGATGTATACCATCAGTAACCATAAGAACAAGTAAATCTATAATGCACTGTATATGTAAACATCTAACCAAGGAAAGAACACTCAGTTAAAACACTAAAAATTCTCAGTAACTTGAGCAACATAAGCTTTATTGTGGTACTGTACTGTGGGTTTTACATGTACAAGGAATTTGCCTTGGTGTATTGGTGCACAACAATAAAAAATATAAACATATAAAGATAAATGTGTAGAAAATACTGTGTAGAAAATATAGATAAATGTATATGCTGTGTAATAGTGCAGTATTATATTGTGTAAAAAAGTGAACCAGTGCAAACAATTAAATTACCAATGGTACAGTCAGTGGACTACAGTCAATGCTACATTATTGGACATCAGTGGACCAGTGCAAAACTCACAGTTTGAGGTAGGAAAGTAAGATAAAGGTGAAGGTGCAGTAAGGCTGTCTGAGTTGTGTGGGTTAATGCGACTCATATGAACAGAATAGTGGGGGTTTGTGCGTTTATGTTGAAGTAGGCGGATAAGAGATAATGGTGGGTCCTGCATGCTGTTGATAAGGCCAGCTGCTGATGGAAAGAAACAGTTTTTATGCTGTGAGGTATTTGTCTTGATGGACTGCAGTCTTCTGCAGGATGGGAGTGCCTTCAAAGTTCAAATAAAATTTTTAGAAAATGTAATAAAGTTCACATTGTATTGTTTTAACTTGTAGTTATCATGTTGCATTTTTTATTTGTTTTACATCCAATAAGTCCCATTGTGGTCCAGCATCAGGATTCTGCACTCTGATCATTGTGGCCTGGGTTCAATTCCTAGGTAGGGAACCAATCCCGCCACTGAGGGGTTAACTCTCATTGCCAATCCCAAGCCTCCCAAAATGGGATGGTCGTGATACCTGGGGCAAATCTAATATGCAGACCAGATGATCCGCTGTGGCGACCCTGAACAGGGAGCAGCCGAAAGAAGAGGAAGAACAACACTGACATCCAGTATCTTAACTACAGAATCTTCTGGATTTTTTTCTACAACATTTGACAATAATTCTGTGAAAATCCCAAGTTTAAAACTACAGCAGCATAGCAAGCTTTTTTTCGCACCACTGAGCTCCTCTATGGACAGCCGTGATTCATTTTGCAGCAGATTTCATTTGGATAGTCGGATTAATGTAGTAGGAAATGACTAGAAACTGCTGGGACCCAAAAAATCCTGTTCCAGTTCAAACAGCTCTAGCCGTTCATCCAGTGCCATTTCATGGAATGGAATATTTCTGCATTTTCTACATTGTATGGAAAAGAATTCGAACCTAGAGAAAGTTTCTCTATCCCAGCCATACTTTCAATGAAACATTGATTTATTGATTGATGGTATCATAACAGAAACAATGTTAACTAAACATGAACTGTACTGTATATGCATTAACAGCTTTATCCATGTATTGAATATCACGTGTTTCCATAATACATAATGAAACAGTACTTCAGTCCTGAATCTCTTTATTTGTTTAACATAATAAGCTGAAGTAATTTTTTTTTTTTTTACAGTTCACGGTAACAAATACAACAGGAAAAAGAGGTAAAGTGGCAGGGGAACCTTCGAGTCTGAGATTTAAAAAAAAAAAAAAGGAAATAAATAAACATTAAAAATTCAAATGAAAATCTTTTGCACTAAAACAACGTGAATATTAACAGAAAAAAATGCAAATATAAAAAAATTAAAGACAAAAAACACAAAACACACTTTACTGTTTCAGTTTATCTCTGTGCACGTGGCACTCCTTATTATCTGGGACAAAACAGGACTGGTTTAGGAATAGCAGTAATTAGCTGTATTAATAATTATGTAGATAAAAAGTCCCTAATAAGTGGCATCAAGCTAGTTGTGCGTTTTATTTGTAAATCATTTGTACGTACTTTCGCACAATAAATTGTGTCTCAAAAATGTTTGTCTATAAGGAAATAGTTTCATTTCCTGACTAATATAATCCTCAAACTAATCAAATCATATCAGTTGACATAGCTCTTTCTCCCAAAAGGCCAAACAACGGAATTGATTAGTTGTGTCCATGTTTAGTACTGAATGTCTTTGTCATGTCCCACTCCACAGTGGTGGTTAATATAAAGCTCATATGAAAGCTCAGACACTCAGGACACACAAACAAATGTTTGTATCTTCAAAGGAAATGATGATATCAAACCCGTTTCTGTTCTCTAAGTGCTCATTCATAAGCATCTAAAATTTGAAGGTGTTTATCTTCAACCACTGAAATTCTCTGTAAGGATATCCCCACAGAGGGTAAAAACACATGTCTCACACTGAAAGCCAACAGAGTCCTGACTCATTTTGTATGAAACTCACAGACAGAAAATCATTCATTTGTTTATACTGATTGAAAACGTCCAATATGTTATACTCGCACAGGCTTTGGATATTAGCTAGTTGTCATAATCACAGAAATATAATATTGTTGCAAATAAGAAGATAGATAGATAGATAGATAGATAGATAGATAGATAGATAGATAGATAGATAGATAGATAGATAGATAGATAGATAGATAGATAGATAGATAGATAGATAGATAGATAGATAGATAGATAGATAGAAAACATTCAGTCTCCCAAAACAGATTTCTCCAAAGCCAAGGAGAGTGAAAAACAGAACATCATTTCCAACGCTGAAAGGAAGTAAAATTTTGAAAAGGATCATTAGGTAACAGGCTGAACAGATTGAAAGCTGAAGGGCTCCAGTGTCATAAATCAATGTTATTTTTCACTTGAAGGAAAAAAACCTACCAATATTCTCAAGGGCACCTGCTCATTTTTCTTAATCCCAGCAACTGTTCAGCAATCCAAACACAATCTGACCTCATCAAAAATCCAGTACCTGCCTACACCAGCACATAAAAGTGGTCATTTATTTAAAAACAGCACCACAAAAAATCCAAATGTTTTACGTGTTGTAAAGAATCGTTAAGATAAAGGGACAGAAGCAGGCCCATTAGCCATCATGTAGCATATTTATAATGATATAAAAGTTTATAAAAGATTATAAAAGTTTTAATTCCGTAGAGATTTATGAAAGTCAATAGCTGACTGGAACAACCTCACAGTCTCAAATTCACTGATTCAGCCAATCAGCTGATGATGCTGCAGTGATGTATGTGTATTATAAAAGTAAAACTATACATAGGAAACTGTTACACAGCTCCAGGGCTGAAGGTTTGATTCCTGCCTCTGTTGTGTGTCAAGTATGCATGTTTCCTCTGGGTTCTTCAGTTTCTTCTCCAGTCCGAAGATATGTCTTCTAGGTGGTTTGGCATCTCTGCCTGAGGTGTGTGTGTGAAAGTTTGAGGGTGTGATTGTGTCCTGAGATGGACTGACATCCCGTCCAGGCACCTTGGTCCCTGTTATGTGCCCCTGTGTACCCTGGGATTTCAATTCAATTCAATTTATTTGTATAGCGATTTTAACAATGGACATTGTCTCAAAGCAGCTTTACAAAAGTATAGAAACAAAGAAGGAAATAATTATAATGTTTAAAGTAAAGTTACTATTTTATCCCTAATGAGCCAGCCTGCTGTGATGGTGGCAAGGAAAAAATCCCCGAGATGATATGAGGAAGAAATCTTGAGAGGAACCAGGCTCAGAAGGAAACCAGTCCTCATTTGTGTGATGGGACAGACTCCAGGATCCACCTAACCCTGCATAGGATGGATGGATGGAAAATAACAAGATAAATTCTAGGAATATTAGAATTAATAATAATATTTGAAAAACAGTTTCAATATGGCCATGTTTTTTATGGCAATAAAAAAAACTCTTCTTAAAGCCATATAATGTTATATGCAGAGCATTTATATAAATGTTACTAGGTCATGCACTGCCATTAATAATAAAAGCACATTTTATATTTCATAGCTTAATTTCTTATTTACACCATTAATGAAAATCTGATAATAAAAGTAATATAAAGCCTATATTGTTTTTATTTCTCATCTGATTCTGCTGAAGGAAAGGAAATGTTGGACTTCTTTCTTGGTTTGTGTAAAAATAAGAACGACGTAAAGAGTCATCGGCTACTTGATGAATCGTATCGCGCTGGCCGAGCTTGCTGCTTCGCTCCATAACACGCAGCGCTCAAGGGCAGCGCTTTATTGATTTTTCTATTTGCCTCAGCATGCGCTCATTTCCACTCGTTTCACCTGAACACAACTAGCCGCTGCTAATGAATGCAGCTCAACGATTGAGCGATATCAGTTAATCAACAGCTCCAAACAAAAACGCCTTGTTAATGCAAACTAATATGAGGCGTTAGAGCAGAAATATGAGCGCGTAGTGAATTTGACTGTGCTTTTGGGTCTCTTTTGGTAATTGAATTCAAATGGAAATGAAAATTAAAGTACACTTCAATGTTTTCGTTTTTTGGTCTTGTAACAGATTGTTCCATTCGCTAGACATTTTTTTTAGCAGCTTTGCAGTTTCTTTGTTTCTTGTTTTTGCTTGATGAATTCCAGACTGAAAATTCCATTACTGCAGAGTGTAAACATCGGCTTTGTAATGAGTTTGTTTGAAAAGAGTGTGTGTGTGTGTGTGTGTGTGTTCTCGCAGTAATTATGAAGGAGAGGCTGAGTGATCTGAAAGTTTCTTTTCTGGTTCTTCTGCAAAAACAGATCAAGCAGTTATTCTCACATTAACCTCTTAATCCACACCACTGGTTATTAACTCTTTTTCCCAGTACACTGCCGCTCCATTCTGTTGGCAGGATAGAAAACAAGCTTATGGGACCGTTTTCACTTACACATAATTTTAGTGGTTGAAGATAACAAATTTTACATGCCTTTGAACAAGCACTTGGGGCATGTGAGAGAGCAGATTTGGGTTTGATATCAACATTTACTTTGAAGATGACCATTTTGGAAAGTTTTATATGATTATTTTACCCCTCGTAGGCTTGGTAAAAACAGAAATAATTAAACTACAAATTCTTAAAGTCCTGAGTGTCTACTTTCATATGAGCTTTATATTAACCACCACTGCGGAGTGGAACATGACAAAGACATTCAGTGCTGAACATGGACACAACAAAACAGGAGCAAATTCCATTTTGTGGCCTCAGGGGAAACAATTAACGTCAGGAGGTAGAAGTGTATCTATTGTTATTTTATTATATATGTTTGGACAATTAATTCATTCATTTTCAATAAGAGAAAATGGCTTTGTATTGCAACAAAACATCAAAACCACTGGAAAGTGTTTGAGCCACAAGGCCAAAGATAGAGCAGAGATACTACACATTCAAAAACAAACAAATAAATAAATACATTTTATATATATTATGGAGTACACTGTGTTCAGTACACCTCATTAACTGCCACCAAAACATTGAATATTTCCATTCGTTTCTCCTGTAAAGTGGCAGTGAATTTCCTCAGGGTTCAGATCTATACTTCGGGTAATTACAGTCATGCTAATTGCGTTAAGACGGTAACTGCTGGCTGAATTCATGGCTGTGATTCAGTCTACCGTGCAAACGCAACACCATTTAGCATCTGATTAGCATTCGGCTATGGCTGTTGTCATGGTGAAGCTGAAAGAAGGAAAGCCAAAAATGACAGATCAGTCCATATTAGAGCAAAGATTGTAAACACAGTCATTAGAGCCCTGAGTGAACATTACTGCAGTTTACAAAGCAAAGGGCAATTATGATGGCATGGCAATTGCCATAGTGACGAGATGTCTCAGGCGATCATTTTGTGACACAGATCACTTGTAGGAAGTATGTTACGGTCTTTAAAATCACCAAACAAACAAGATAATAAATGATAACAATTTTCCAAATCGAATCAAATCAAATAATACTCCGTTTGTACATTTTGTTGTACGCTGTTTAATTAAACGTGGCTGATTTCTCATAAATTCAGTACAAATTTAGTATTTAGATTTACTTGTGATTCTGTTCATTTTTCTCTTATTTGTAGACATCTAAGTGCTACAGGAAGACCAGCTCAGTGTACTTCATTAATGCACTTTTTTAACAAAAAATACATAACCATTATCTTTTTACAAATTGATCTCTTGAGTCTACATTTAACTGCATGGAAAACAAAAAACACCAGCCTTAATTTGTTTGCGGGGAAAAAAGCTTAAGCGGAGTTAAGTAGACACTCTTTGTCCAAGACCTACTCATTATCCGAGATTCACTGTGTAGATAAGGTTAATTGGGTTAAAATATAATACACATATAGTGGACCATATACAGTGTAAATGAGCTGTGAGGAGACAGCAGAGGTCCCTGAACACCCTGGATTTTTTACCAGAGGTAACAAATGGACAGAAAATGGTTCTGCAGCTCTACAGGAAGGAGAGAAAGAGAGAGAGAGAGAGACTTATCTCACACACAGACTTAATGAAGTCCCAGTGGACACTGATGCTCTTAGTGCAGCATTAATCTCAACCAAACACACACTTTGCCCAGTTGAAAACAGGACTTTCAGGAGTATTTATCCTGGTTTCAATAATGAGGATGGGAAAAGTCACAAGAAAATGCAGCATCAGTGTAAAAACATCGATTTTGGATCTGATCTTTACGAAAATATGCGAATGTCACAAATTAGTGTAATGTAAAGTGGTTAGATGATGAAGTGCACAAATATATTAAAGGAAAGCCACGAATCAATATTGTCTCCAATGCATGGTTGTCTAATCATATCTGAAAAAGGCCTGTGAAATGCTTTTCTTCAGCTTGTTAGGAAGTTTGGGTCAGAGCACAGGTTCAGCTATGATGCAGCATGCAGTGCCAAGAGGGTTAAGGGCCCTGCTCAAGAGCTCAACAGTGGCATCTTGGTGGTGCTGGGGCTGGAATCCAGACCAACAACCCAGAGCCTTAACCGTTTCACATGCTCTCATTATGTTCTGCATTCCTTCTAGGTTCTCTGATTTCCTATGTCTGTGCTCTAGGTGTTTATCCAGATCCAGTACTTTCAGGGGTCTCTAATCTACTCAATTGTTTGTTTTTTTTCCGTTAATGTAGATTTTCACCCCGATCAAGCAGGACCCTTACCTGATTCCACCTGTTTAATCAGTTTAACTTACTTTAATTTTCTGTTTTTTAGCTGTTTAATTTACCTGTTTACTTAACCGTCTGCATGTTGTAAAAAAAATAAAACTGATTCATCAGACAGGCCATCTTGTTCCATTGCCCCATAGTCCAATTCTGATGATCAATCACTTAATCAAATTGATCTGTTCCAAACTCCAAACTCAAACACACACTCAAACTCCTAACTGAATTCAATATTCAGCCATGTCTGTAGCACCACTGTTTACATGCTAGGGTTTTCTTTTTACTCAGCTACTGCTGTTGCTGTTTTGCACACATTTCAAACTGACATCAACTGCTGCTATACAGAAGTGTATATGTTTATAACAACCCTCTTAGTTAGTTAGTTAGTTAGTTAGTTAGTCCGTCCTTAGCTCTGTGTTGTTTTATGTAGCACCAGGGTCCTGGAGAAACGTTTTTATTTCACTATGTACAGTACTGTCTCAGCTTTATATAGTTGATATGACAATAAAAGCTTCTTGACTCTTGATGTGCCCATTGTATCTGTGTTCAGGAGTAGACAGCGATCAGCTAGACAGCGATCTGCCTGATTGTCCATATAGATGTATCACAATATGTGTGGAATACGACATAACAGGGTATGCTGTTAAAGAACAATAATCAATGACATAGTGCTGTGGTTTGGCCTGGTGCAAATCAAATCAAGCAGAAGTTGATCATTTTTAGAAAACAGAATGTCCTGAAGTTTTATTCAATTCAATTCAATTTTTTGTGTGTGTGTGTGGTGCTTTTAACAATGGGCATTGTCACAAAAGCAACTTCGCAGGAATATACAAATTTAGAATAAAAATGTTGATATTTCACATTTTAATTTATGTTTATCCCTAAAGAGCAAGCCAGAGGCAACAACTGAAAAAGGAGACAGTTCTCTTGTATACTACAGCAATTCACCAACAAATTTTTTGTACTTTTCATTCAATGTGTATAAAATGTCATAAAATCAATTTATTTCCTATAAACATTTGTTCTGTCACCAGCCTGTTTATCCTCCCTCCTGAAAGAAAACACAGTCTCTTATGATGCCGATTACTTACGAACTTCTCTTTCCTGAAGACCTTCCTGTTTGTACCTTTGGAGGTTGCAGATTTAGCTTTGTCTGTTACACAGTACTGACTCCACCCAAATAAATAACCCAACCTCAAACCTGAATAAATGTATCCTTGTGGAAAAGTACACTATATCAATAATTTCATGTTTTCATATTAATCAGAAGTGTGTATTATGCATGTCTCTGGGAATGAGGTGTTACTATAGAAACGCTGACATTCATATCTCAGAGCTGCTCATCTATTCTTGTCTGAAGTTGCACAGAATTGAACGACCCAGCAGCAGAACTGCAACAGCTTTTAGAGAATAAATTTCTCTTTTATGGCTCATTGGAAAGATAATTAATAAAAAAACAGGGGCAAGAAAAACGGTTTAAGGTTGTGTGTAAGTTTCCAGAGAGAACTTGGAATGGAGGAAGAACGTTAATTTATTTATTACTCCTCTTTGAGGATCTCAGTGACCTGCTCTAATAAACCAAACACAACATCTCAGAGGGAGATGAGGCTCTGAAACACAACTCTGAAATGGATTTAGAGGAAAAGCTAACCAATTATTCACTGCAGTGTTAAACAATGATGTGAGATGAGAATATAAATTATTGTATAAAGGAAATTAATACAAATTGTGGTCAGAAGATACCAAAAAAAACCCCCAATCAAGCCATAAGATCTGTGTTGGCTTTCGTCGTCTCAGATGGTTGCTATCTTAAGATTTGCACAGCATTTTTTTTTTTTCCGTCTCAGTCCGAGTGACATTTCTGACATTTCTGTTTGATTTGTGGAGCTCCGTCGTTTTTAGGATGGCAGGGTTGTGTGTGTTTAACTGGCAGGGTGATAGATCATGCTGGAGAAAGTATGACAACATGACAGCTATCAGCTATCTGTGTATGTGTGTGTGTGGTGATGGCATGGAAACAGACTGATTGAAAGTAAACACACACTGGGGGCAGATGACAAGAAAAAGAAGATGTCAGGATGTAGGAACTTACAAAGGTGTGAGATCTTTACTTCAGTCTGAGAGAGTTTGTAGGAGTATCACTACTGAGAATTTCACCTCGGAGACAAGATTGAGATCAAGTGTCTTTTTGAAATGATCTAGGTCGTGGGTGAAATTATTATTTTTTTAAAATCAGGCAGGAAGATGAGAGATATAAAGATAAGTTCAAATAAAGTACAAAGATTTAAGCTGCTGTGAAAATTATAGAGCACAAAGCAAACTACTGAGAACTATGGATGCTCAAAAGTGTAAAAAAAAAAAAAAAGTGTGACTAAGTAAAATTCCCATTTTTTCTGCATTGTGTAATATAACAAAAGTGTTAAAAAAAATATTTCAACGATGAAGAAAGTCTAATATTTTAACCAGTATAAAATATCCCTCTCTATTTTTTCTTAAAATGTATAAAAAAAATATTTGCTAACAGGTCGCATGTTATGCCATCTAGAAAAACTGATTATTGTTAGTATGTTGGGATCTCAGGCAGCATGTCAGCTCTTTTTAAGTGTAGGTGCTATACATAATAAATGTTTTTTGTGGTTAAACCGTTCTTGTTTAATAACGCTTGAGTAAATTTGTTGAAGGTTTAAACAAGTAAACAATAGAAAGGAATACAAATAGCATATTGACACTAAGTGATTCAAGACACGGTCAATGTCCTTCAACAGGAAGTAGAAAGTGTAATAGAGGACGTATGTGATCATTCAGGGGTGTATGCCTCTTGGTGGTCTGGAATGGGCAACTCAGGGCTAGATTATTTTTTAATTATTCCACAATTTTCACTTGTTCCTGTTATCATTTACTGTAATTCTCTCACCATCCTCTTTTTCTCTCTCTTCAAGTGTAGTCTTCAGTCCTCTAGACTTTCCCATGGTCCTAATTCCCAAGTGCTGCCTATGGAGTCTCCTACCAAAAAAATATTAAATAAGTGTTCCCTTACAGAAAACTTTACCAAATCAACAATTCACTGATTAATCTGATTATATGGAGTGTCTGCCATACAAGTCCCGGTGAATGAGCTGTTACTATTAAAAATATATCAAAAAAATTATTTTTTAAAATAATGTGTTAGAAAGAGTGATTTAATGTAAGACAGTCTAGAATAAAGTTTGAGATGCTGTAATAGATTGATGTAGTGATTTTAATGTAAGAGCTCTGAAAGTCATTACAGATTCAGAAGATCATTACCTGACAGGAACTGACATAAATATGCAAAATACTGCAACAAAGCTAAATCTGACATCCCTCCCCAGCTACAGACATGACTGCTGTGCCACTTCACACCTCTGATCATCACCTGGTATCCTTCACCATCACTCATCCCTACAATTTTCTGCATCCCTGTAATGTACAATTCATCCCTACAATGCCTAAAACAAACTTCAAACATTTCTCTCTAACCCATTGAAACCTCAACTGTATCTCCCCTTCCTCCGTATCTTCATGGACTCATTCATCTCTTCCTGACCCTGACTCCGTTTCCTTTCTACCCTTGGACTCATCCATAGACACTTTATCTATCACCCACAGACTCTATCCTCTGTCTACTAAACCCAGGAAGACTTCTTGTCCTGCTCCTTGGCTGTCAAATGTTTCGTTCAGCAGATTAAGATCAGTGGAGAGAAAGTGGAAGAAATCACTACTTGACCTAGATCTCACCTCTTACCATGTGCTCCTGTCCAGATTCTCCTGTCAAGACTGAAGGAAGACCCTGGCTCCACCTGCAACCCTAGCACCTGCCAACTGGATCTAATCCCTTCCACTATGTTCCAAACCATCTCACAAGGCCTCCTGCCCTTCATCACTATAATCATGTATCAACTACCTTCAAGAGAGTAAGGGTTATTTCCATCCTGAAGAAATCTGCTCTGTATCCTTCAGACATCAGCAACTGTAAATGATATAACTTCTTTTGAAAAAAAAAATTCTTGAACACACTCTCTGTCTCTCACAGAACAACCTCCAAGGTCACAACCAGTCTGTCTTCAAAGCAGCACATTCCACATAGTAACTAAGAAACAACTTGCTGTTAGATCAGCCAAGCTATCATCAGTCCTCATCCTCCTTGATCTTGAACACAGTCAACCACAAGATTCTCTTGTCCACCATCAGCAGCAGCTTGGAAATGGTTTGCTTCCTACCTGGAAAGGTTGCTCATACCAGGTAACATGGAGGGGATCGACATCTGCTCCTCTCCTGGGTGTCTCTCCACTGGTGTCCCACAAGGCTTAGTGCTTGGTCCTCTTCTTTTCTCCCTCTATACTCAATCTCTTGGCGATGTTATATCCTCACATGGGTTATCTAAAACTCAATCCCAGCAAAACCAAACTGCTGGCCATACAAATATAAATGTATAGACTTGATGTATAGACTTTTCAGTTTTCAAACAGAATACAAGATATTCCCAAACTACGAACAGGATATTCTCAATTACAGACTCGTGAATTTTTCTACTTGTTTATTAGTGTTTAATCAAACGTCGACTATCAGTGAAGCATCTATATTTGACCCTGGCCTTTTTTAAAATCCCAGCAGCAGTAGTTTAAAACTTTAAAACAGTATCATGAATTGAGGCTCACTTTTTAAAAACGGATTACAAACCACAGGTTGGTGTCAAGCAGCTTCTGAACTTTATCAGCCATGAGCCTATGTGCACCAGACTTTGAAATCATGTTCTGCATTATTTAGGCTGAAAGGTCTGTGCTCTTCCTAAAGAAGATATCGACTCGAATCACTCAATACATCAGCTTTGGTTCGGCTTCTTTCCAAAACACTTTGCCTCTTTCCTAAAAAAAAAAAAGCATGTGTCGACAGTAGGCTAAAACAGACGGAGGAAGCCTTTAAGGAAGGAGATGAAGACAAATTTAATCATCTTTAAGAAGTTTAAAGTATGAATTCCAAAAGCCAAAGGTGGCGATAAGAAGAAATTAGACCACAGAAATGCACATGTTGTGTGCAGTAGTGATTGAATTGAGTAACATTAACACAATCCATTTTCATACATAAAACTGTAGTTATACTGTAATTCCCATCAGCATCAGCATCCTTGTGAGATTTCACACAGTAACTGGTTTACGTTAATTCTACGTGAATTGATCATGCTCTACATCGCTCAATATAGTCATTAGAAAGCCTCCAATTCTGATTCTGTTACTCTGCCTTTTGAGGCAGCAAGAGCAGCAGTTTGTCTGGCTTCAAATGTCTCAGAGGAAGCATGTGATAGTCTTCATCTCTTCCTGGCTAGTAAGTTTTGTTAGCTGGAGGGAGTGAGAGATAGTCAGAGAGGAGTCCTCAATACCTGAGGAACCCTGTAAAAAAGATTTGATTTTAATATTCCATTTGTGCGTATGCTGCAGGACATAATTAAAGCAATTTTCTGACTTCAGAGACTCCATTTCTTTGACCATACGGAGTAAACAACACCTACAGCGAGGCAGCAACTCTGTGGAATACCGAATGAAGACCTTGATATAAAGCAAATGGATGAAAAAAAGAAAGAGTGTGAGAAAAATAGGGAGAATTTTCAACGGCTAAAAACGTCGTTATGAACAAAACTTTCAATTGTTATTTCTTTAAAACACTTGCACTGTGTGCTCTCTGCAGAAAACATTAGGGTCATGTGAGATAAGAGACGGGGCTTTGCATCGGACATTATTTTAATTTCATAACTTCTAGAAGAAAAATAATTAAGCAGTTTTTACGAACTCTAGTACCGGACTAATCATAAGCAGTCATGGCTCGACGTACAAACCGAATCAATGTGTATAGTAAAGCAGCTCGATGGTGCATACTGTTCTCATAACTCAAGAAAACAGAACAAACTCTTCTCACTGTGCTTTAATTCATCATCAAATGGAGCAGTAATTGCTTTTTTGTCCTGCCGTCGGAGTAAATCCATAGTGCAGCCAAGCAGATATTATAGACGCTTCACCTTGGACGGATAATAAATCACCATCACCCCAAACCCCACCTCCTGAATTATTTTCAACCTTTCTTCTCCTCTTAGTTTAATTGCTTTTAGATAGTCCCACCACATAAAAAAAAAAAACTGCTCTTGTCAAAGTTTTGATGTGATGCGTGGGTTTTAATTTGGATAAGGAGGAGCTCATGCCAGGCAGGGAGGAAGGGCTAAATCATTTTGCCAGGTATTTTTAGAAGCAGGGGCGTCTAATAAGATAAACAGTAACCCGAGGACAGATGAGCCCTGTTTTGAACAGATGGTGCGCTCGTTTGAAAACTGATTAAGTTGCAGCAGCTAAAATACACCATCATTACTACACCAGACCAAATATGTCGTGCCTCGGGGATGGAACCACCTGTTGAAGATACTCGCTCCTTTAGGAAGCTGGAATAGGTAAATCATGACACATCCAAAAGTTTTACAATGTAATAATGAGATACAGACTATTTCTCTACAGGCAGGACAATGCAGCTTGGATCTGAACTTCTCGTATCTCCTCCACTTAATTATTATTCAAGGGGAGCAGGGCATCTTTTATTTGATTTGATTTTATGGTCTGTCTCCGATCAGTGTATTAAAATCCACAGCACAAGGTGACGCTTGTCAGAAGTGAAACATTAGCACAGTAAAATTACACAGTGAGTTTAACAAGGGCAGATGACAAAGTGTGAGGGTCGGGGTGGAGGATTATAAACTCCAGAAGCATTAACACTTGTGACTGTACCAGAGTGCTGTAAAATGTCTTAAATCTGATTGGTCAGAATGTGTAGCATTTTTGCACAACAGCACAGTTTGTTGTAGATTCTTATTGTTTCTATAGAAAGGTCTTACACACAGGGACCTTGTGTGGCACATGCTCCATAATCCACATAATCGAAGACTAATAATAAATGTGTGTATTGACAGTAATGGTATTTAATAATGCACTCAAATTCTGTTGAGCTTTCAAATTGCGTTCATATTTCATTTTGTCCTCAAATTTGTGACTTTGCATCCTCATTGTTTTGTGTGTTTGTGACTTTATTTGTGCTTTAACCTCCTAAGACCTGAGCTTGCATTTTAGATTTCTTTAGATTTCTTTAGATTTCTTTGAACATGAAGCCACTTCTTTTTTATGTACAACAGGTTCCAGTTACAAAGAATTAAGTATTATGGTGCACACAACCAAAAATGTGATGTCCTCGTATGTGGACGCCAGGTTGTAGTAGGTTAAGACTACTGTCCCATCAACACCAGGGTTTTACACATCACTACATTTCCCAGATTGCTTTGCAGAACATACAGAAGCCCAAAGCACAGTTCCTGATCAGCTTACATGGACTACAACATCTAACAAACATGAATTCTATTAGCATCAACCCCAGAGTCAAACCACATTTTCTGAGGGATGTAGCAGAAAGAAAAGACACTCAGTAACCTGCTTGCCGTTATGAACTGTCACTTTACCTCATTCATGACACGAAATTACAACACAAAATTACACACTACAGCACAGTGTAATACTCTTCTTTACATATTCCAGCTTGTTATAAAGTTGGGGACAAAACACAGGGTCAGCCATGATGAAGCATATAGAGCAGAATGTGTTAGGGCCTTGCTCAAGGGCCCAACAGTGGCAGCTTAGTAGTTGGAGCTTGAACCCTGACCCTCTGAACAGTATCCCAGAGCCTTAATCATTGAGGGTTGACTTCCCCAAATGCAAATAACATTGCTTACAACAACAACAACAACAAAATATTGCATTTAAATTGCAATACATCTGAATACCTAGAACAGATATTAGTTCAAACATTATTTTAATGAAAAGTAGTTAAAATATTTTACCCAATTCTATGGACTTGGAAATAAATAAATAAATAAATAAATAAATAAATAAATAAATAAATAAATAAATAAAGCAATTTATTTGTTTGTTTGTTTGTTTTGTTTGTTTGCTTGTACATAGTCCTTAGAACTGGTTACAAATATTTTAAGTATTTTTTATAATTAATTAATTAATTAATTAATTAATTAATTAATTAATTAATTAATTAATTAATTAATTAATAAGAAAGAAAGAAAGAAATGTTATTTGTTTGCTTGTTTGTTTAGCATTACCATTTAACTTTTTCAAAACTTGATATGATGATACATTGACATGCCCTTTACACTCAGTTTCAGATAAAGGAAACACACTGGGCGTCTGTGTTACTTAGCAAGTCGAGTAATTATTTATATGCATGCCAGAAATGAAGCCTACACTATTCCAGTGATGAGCAACAAAATGCAACGACTTCAGTTCAAATCATGCTGTGTAATTATCTGAGATCGCACTTCCCTGGCCTTCAGGGTTTCATAGAGCAGCTGTCTTTGTGCTAAAAGGGCTCTCAGAAGCGAGGACCGAAGAGCACAAAGCAATAAAGTACATCGTAATGATTAGAAACCTGCATTGTAGGTCGTCCAGATCCCAGATGCTCTTCAGCTTGAAGCCAAAACAAGTTGGAGCAGTGAGTTTCACTGAAAAAGTGAAAATTGCACTTCAGAACAGACAGAGGGCTGATGAGGACAGTCTGAACATGGCATGGGTAATGACTTCAGCTAAAAAAGAAGAATAAATAAAATGTTCTCATACACATCTCAGTAAGCTTAAATGCGGATGTTCATGTTTAAATATGTACCTCATTTATCATTTGTGAGAATTTATATTTTTAATATAAGGACGTTGAAAGGAAAGGATAAATCAACACTCTGCTGCGTACAGTTTTTAAAGCAAACATTGACTCGCTCTGCTCTTTATTAGTCACTTATGAAAGTTAAGTCACAGTATTCATCAGTGCTTAAATATATCCAGTATCCATAGTGGATTGTTCGTTATGAATGATAGTATGCATGATAACACAGACAGGATGAGGAGGAGCTTCTCATCCCTCAACCAGGATATACTACCTCTGTACCAGACCTTTTTCCAGCATATATTGCACATCACATTCGTCACTTCTGCACTTTATTCATAGTACAAATTATCTACATATACATTTTTATATATTTTTCTATATTTCTGTATCTATGTTTTTCCCCTGTTGCTTCTTACCTAGCCAGTTTCACAGAGGATTTGTCAGATTATGGTTTTTGATCTAATTAAAATAACAGGTAAGGTTTTTAAATACAGGCATTCTGGTTTTCTAATGTTCTGTGAATGATTTTCAGTAAGTAAGCGCTGATTAAAGGAACACAGGCACAGAAGAATATTGAATATTTACATGAACATGAAGTTACTTATGTTCCATGACCAGCAAGATATGGCAATTGGAAAATGATGGATGCATGGATAGAAGTGTGTGTGTGTGTGTGTGTGTGTGTGTGTGTGTGTGTGAGAGGGAGAGAGAGAGTGATCTCTGTGTTGTCTCGTGTTGCCTGTAATTTGATCAAACCTTTAACTTCTCTGCACAGGAAAATTCTGCTGATGTTGAACATTACTAGCGATTGAGCTCTTCACCTTCTACATGACTCCAGGTTAATGGAAAAATTAAACTCCTCAGCACAGAATGTTCTCTCAACCTGTACACACACACAAACACACACTGTGTTGCAATTGAATTCCTCCTTCACATGTATGAATAAACACAGACTCTGACACCTTTATTTGTTTCTTGTTTCTTTATCTCTTCTTTTCATCCGTTCTTATAATAATGGTTAAATTGCAGGCACTGTGGAAAAAAACACACAACACCAAAGATGCACCCAATTATTCATCTGAAAGCAGAACAAACGCTTCACTGAGATCGGAGTTGTTGTGGGATGAACTCTGTGTATAGACTTTTTAATGTGTATAGGATTTTTAATGATGGGAATTACCACAAAACAACTTCACAGCTTTGTCATTATAAATATATCATTTTAACCCTAATGAGCAAGCCAGAGGTGAGGAAAAACTCCCTGAGATGATATGAGGAAGAAACTTCAAGACTCAAAAGGCAATGTGGCTGACACCAGAGTGTGTGATTGTAAATTGTTTGCCTTCTATAGCTGTTTACTACAGTGGACCCTCAGAGTTGAATTTAATTCATTTTGGAGGCGAGTTCTTAAGGTGAAGATTTGTATTGCAAAACGAATTTTTCCATAAGAAATGATGTAAATGCAGATAATCCGTTCCAGCCACCCAAAAATATGACCAATATGACCAATACGAAGCGTATGTAAACTGTATGGCTGCTTACAAAGATCTGACCCAAGCCAAGCGTTCCATGTCAAGGCTCCTCACAGGAAGTCGTGCCACCAAGCTTGCGCTAAAAATAAAACAGACCACCCACACCACCAATCTGTCAACAAAAAAACACCTGAAAAATCACCTAGCTTTTGAACCGCATGCTGAAGGCCACGTTGGTATCGTGGGTTGACTCTTTCAAAATTCGTAATCTTGCTTCAGAAAATGCTTTAAATGCCGATGCAAATTTCTTGCAAAATTTCAATTCTTAAGGGGAAACTTTGTAAGGGAGGGCGCTTGTATGCCGAGGTTTCACTGTATATGGACAAAGAAGTGAACTTCTAAAAGTTCTTTCTAGTTTTAACATGAATTCTATTAGTTGAAGTCATCAACTGTTCACTGATAAGTGCAAAACTGCTCACATCAGCTGCAGTCCAAAGCCGTCTTCATGGGTTTTAAGTGGTACCATTCACAATATGCTGCATGTTTAGAAATTAATCTAAAGATTTGGTTTGATTCCTGTAGTATTTGAGTCCTGCATTTATATAATACAGAGGTATAACTCTGCTGTGTAAGTATAAGTGCTTTAATTTTAGTTTTGTTTATAGTTTCTTGAACATCGCACACTGAAAAAAAGGAATATGTGAAAAATATACATATATATATATTACACATAGGTTACATAAAAAGTTTCCATAATATAATATTTTGGCCCAAAT
The DNA here is from genome assembly GCF_019097595.1 of Hemibagrus wyckioides. Classification (NCBI taxonomy): domain Eukaryota; kingdom Metazoa; phylum Chordata; class Actinopteri; order Siluriformes; family Bagridae; genus Hemibagrus; species Hemibagrus wyckioides. The sequence continues at coordinate 5,945,500 of NC_080712.1, forward strand.
CTGACTCTGTAATGCCATGAGTGTGTATTTCTGAAGCAGGTGAGAGCAGCTGTGGAGTTAATGTGAAAACAGTGGGATGAAAAACATTACATATTGTTCTAGGATTGAGGTTTTAGTGCCTGCTGTGTGCTGTTTATTTCCAGCCTGTGGGATTTCCTGCAGCTCTCCATGTGTGGTGTGTGTAACAGCCGACAATCATGATGCTGCACCTGCTGCTACCATGTGTGTGTGTGTGTGTGTGTGTGTGTGTGTGTTTATGAGAGAGAGAGAGACTAAGGAACAAAGCTATCAATACATGCAAATGACCCCAAATAAACGTTATGAATTTTCTGTGACCCCGAGCCTTGAGCCTTGTTGTTTTCAGCTAATACATTTCCTGTACTTCAGGTTTCTCATTTGAACTGATTTTATGCACAGTGTCATTAAATCTCTTGAAACATCTGACCCCCTCTGTTGTGATTATCATCATGGGCTGCGGCTCAAATGGAAGCCATTGTCCTTAGAAATGTTTTGAATTGTACTAGTATCTACAGTTTTTAAAAGGAAAATCTAGAAGACTGCTATTCAAATCCTCAAAACTGTAACAGGAAAAAGGTTAGTCTTATTACTTAGTGTAATACTCTATAAATGTACATATGTGTGTGATTTGAGACACAGCGTTAGAGGTCACAGTCCTTACTTCAGGATCATGCTGCTGTAAGAACTCTTTTCTTTCTGACTTTTGATGATGATGATGATGATGATGATGATTTGCTGACAAAAATACAATAAATCCAACATTTTGACTGTAATGATAATGGTTGATGAAATTCAGGAACCATACAGAAATCATGCGACTGGTTCGTGTTAGTTTTCATTCATATGTATACTCATGTTAGCAATATGAGATCAAAAGCTGGATTATAAGAGCATTACATTTCATATTCACATTAACACTGACTAAAACGCTCTAGACTGATCTTCTCACTGCGTTTCAGACTTAAAATCTTGAAAATTTAGATTAGATTTAGATTAGAATGACCTGCTGCTGGTATGAGCTGAGCTGTATCGCTGTGAGGTGGCAGGGGGGAGGTCGAGTGCTAGCTGTGGATGGAAAGAAGGTCCAACTGGCAGGGATGAGTCTCACTTGGTGTCTTATAAGTGTCTTTATGTGCCTTCACTAAACAAACTAAGATGGGGTTTTTTTATAACAGTGTGTTATTAATAAAAACACAATGAGGCTGTAGTAAATGAATTGTCCTGTTCTGCATGATAATGTTTAACATCCTCGAGAACGTCTTTAGTCTTGTCATTATTACTTGATAATAACCGCCTTCTTCAAGACATGTAAAAGCTTAAAAAAATCAGAAGTGGGGTATTACTGATGGATTTAATAAAACAAAGAATAAAACGTGAAAATATCTTGAGCTTGTGTTAAACTCAGACTTCAAAAAAACACATTGACTTTGGGAAGACCGAACCTGAAGTGCAAAAATGCTTGCTTCCAGGATTTAGGACTTGCTCCTGCTTTAATTTAACATACGACTTGGACTAGAGTGTAGAAAATCCTTCAACAACTTCTGACCAATCAGATTTAAGAATTCAGCAGTGCATTTTTAAACCCTATAATTCTTCATCAGCTAGATGGATGATGAATGTTTAGGTATTTTCAGGTATTTTCTGCAAATCTTTAAAATAAATGGCATTAAATTACCGTCATACACACACACACACACACACACAGCATGACACTGTAGTTCCAAATTGAATGTTGCTGGAGATTACAGATTAAGTAGCAGCCCATGTTCATTCCTCATCTAGAGAAATTCTCTGAAACAGTCGATTTTTATTGAATTATAAATGATCCAGAAAGACACGCTCACACAACATCTTATTTTCATTTACTGACGCACAAGTGGAAGATCAATTTCAAGGCTTGTTCAGGGAGAGACAAGGTTCAGCATGCTACATTAAACATAATCAAACTCATTTGCTAATTGCTTATTGACCCATATCGCTGCAAATATGAACTGCCAGTCTGACACAGTAATGATCAAATTATCTACGTCAGGAGCGGCTAATGATTCCGAAGAGGTTTTATGAAGAGGGCATATCTGCAAACACACCTTGAAGTATCAGAGGCAGGAAGTGGCTGACCCTCATGTCTCCAGTATGGAGGAGTTTGTTTAAAATAGATCACAAGGAACCAAAGCTTCAAATGGAACTGAAATAATTAGTATTATTACGTAGAAGAATTTACAGTCTGTACATTCTGATACATATTGTGACTTTAGAAATGAACCAGAGAAATTCAATGTAAGACAGCGCATGCAAACATAACATTAACATTAAAATTAAAATATTTTATGACCTCAAATTTACAGGAACGGTGGAAGCTCAAGTGGATAAGGCTCTGGATCGTTGATCAGAAGATCAAAGCTCCAGCACTGCCAAGCTGTCACCATTGGGCCCTTGAGCAAGGCCCCCAAACACTTGAGCAAACCCAAACTATTAATGTTAGCGTTCTGTATGTGCCAAACAAATATAACATTGCTAGTCTGGGAACCCTTATTAACTTCAAAACTATACTAAGATCGCTAAAAGAGTGAACATTCTACTAGTGAAACCAGCTGCAGTTGATGTCTGGCCCTGTCTGTGGTCAATATCGCCCTGACTTTATAAAAACAAAAGAAAAGTATAATAATATAGGACAGAAGACAAAATAAATGAATGTCTGCAGTCTTTCTTGACATTACTACATGCACATGTAGTTACAGAGCACTTTATTAGGAACACCTGTGCATCGCAATGCATAAAATCATGCAGATAAGAGCCAGCAACTTCAAGTACCATTCACATCAGCCACCATCATGCGGAAAAACGTTATCTCAATCATTTTGACTTCAGCATGAGTGTTTATTCTATATATACGATATTCTATTCCCACTATAGCCTGTTCTTGGCTGACGGGGGTAAAACCCAATGTGATCTTCTGCTCTTGTAGTAGCTCATCCACCTCAAGGTTTGATGTTTTGTGCATTCTAAGATGCTTTTCTGCCCACCATGGTTGTAACAAGCGCCCATTTGAGCCTTCCTTTTGGTTTTAATCTAGCTAATCTGACCATTTCGCTCTGCTCTCTCTCATCAACAAGACATTTCCAGCAACAGAACTGCTGCTCACTTGATGTTTTATTTCTCACACCGTTCTGCGTAAACTTTAAAGACTGCTGTGTGTGAAAATCCCAGGAGATCAACAGATATATAGTGAAATACTGCAAGCAGCTTGTGTGCCACGCTTCAAGTCACAGAGATCATATTTTTTCCCCATTCTTATGTTTGATGTTACGTGAAGCTCTTAATGATTGTATACATTGTGCTGCTGCCATACGATCGGCTGAGTCAATTCATTTCATGAATGAGTAGGTTTGTAGGGTTTCCTAATAAAGTGCTCTGTGTATGTATATCTAATTAAGCTGTGAATCTGACAGCATGTAGCAGAAATTTCACAACTTACTGTAGAAAAGCAGAATCAGATAAAGACGGCGAACCATTTCCCTTCTAAATTCTTTACTTGAACTGATCTTTCTTTAAACTTTACTGTAGCTCGGATGTGTGAAAAGGGCCTAAAACTTCCAATTAGAGCTGTGAAAAGGAACACACACACACACACATGGTTAAGGGTCATTCTAATTAGTTACATGGATATGAAGGGAATTTGCATCAGCGTTAACTTTAGCTGGAATACAGATAATTAGTTTGCGCCTCATAAGCATGTGCTCTCACATACAAGTCTATTTATTAGCACCAACCCAGTGAATGGAACACTGCAACAACAGCAGGTTAAATAAGGAGACCAGAGCCCCTGTAACAGACCTCAGAGCTCATTTCTGTGATGAACGACATCCCGAGAAGAAAACAACAGCAGAACAACAGGACATGAATTTTCTAACAGGAAGTGAAATGTTGCGGTGATTCCGGGAAGCTGAAAACATTCCGCATCGGGTCGCCAGGCGAATAATTGAATTTGTATAAATGGTCTCTATAGAATTATGAGCAGCCGGAGCTCCGCAGAAATCATTTATATTCATGAACAATGCATAAATTGTGCTCTGCTAAACAATATTCAATTAATTTCTGTTTACCAGGCTGAATGTACCGCTATACTTTTAGCCAATTAGTGTTAATTGCACTGTTTATGCCACAGAGACTTGGTGGAGTCTATGAGGACGAGGATGCTTTAATGAGACAGCAACTACTGTATATAGAGCTCCTTCTCACGCTAAATCACTTATTACTTAACTGAAATGAAGTCTTTTTATGTAAAATTGGAATCCAATATTATCAAAGCTGGCCTCAGTAAAATGGCAAATAAAGTGGCATTCTGGACTAAAATTAAGTAAGAGTTTAACACACACACAAATTCCTGCTTCATTCCGTGCTTTTGTTTGTTTTCAAGTCCTGACTCCTCCCATGTACAGTTGTACTATCCTTCTAACATTCATACACTAGACGGTAGAGTTCACAGCGTAAGCACACAGTGTATCGTACCTTATTTAAATGTAATTAAAGAAGCTTTTATTGTCAATTTAATCAAATACCACTGGTGCAGTATACAGTGAAATAAAAAAAATACCGTTCCTCTGGAACCACTGTGCTGCATAAAATACAGAGCTATATGAAACAATGCAGAACTAAGTACACTAACACAGGGTAGCAGGGTATGGCTCTGTTTCTCTGTTATCCCTTTCTTTGGTCACAATTTTGATTGGCAGTTGCTAAGTATGGGGGATGTGCTTATAATATATCACAGCAGGTTGGCATGGCTATCTGGAAGGGAAATTCCTACTGCTCCATACTCTTTCCTGGGTACTGGAGTTTTATGTTGGTGGTGCGGATGCCATGTGGCTGTGTGAGTTGGTCCAGGCGTCAAGGCTTAAATGTATAGCTTTTGGTTCAACAGGTAAGCATTTACACATTTCCTTCTGCATCAGACTTCTAACATTGTTAGGGGTATTGGTGTTGGGGCAGTGGTAGCTCAAGCGGTTAAGGCTCTTAGCTGTTGATTAGAAGGCCGTGATTTAAGCCCCAGAACTGCCAACCTGCCACTATTGGGCAGCTGAGCAAGCCCTTTTGCCCTTTCTACTCCAGGAGCGCTGCATCATAGCTTTCCCATGCACTCTGAACCCAACTTCCTCAGCTGGGATATGTGAAGAAAAGAATTCCACTGTGCTGTAATATAAGTGTGGCGACAGTAATAAAGGCTTCTTCTTTGATCATGTTCATTTGTGCTCTGTTTTCTTAGCTGTCCTTCTTATGTGGCTTGTACATGTGTGTAAACAGTACAATACAAAGCACCATTTTGGATACGGAGGGGAGCTACTGTGTGCTACTGATGCACCGCCATCTTGGATTAATTCATTTGGGACACAGCTTATATATACTCCCCTTTTACTAAGTAGAACTGAAACATCTTATCATCAAATATGACTTGTCCAGTTTGTTTTCCATGTGTCAAAATATTTTCAATTCAGTATGTTCCTGATTTAAAGCCTTGCCTATTTCATACATTTTCAATCATTTATTATCCCAGAGTAAACTGACCTGTCTCTGTTTTGCTCTAGTATTGACTTTTCTGGGGTTTTCTCCCCCATAAATCATATACAGCATTTATCCACTTCTTGCATCCTGTTTCTGACCATCTGTTAGAATAACTAAAAAGAGCAAAAGAATGGACATAAACAGCAATTTTTTGAAAATTTTGAAATAACGAATTAAGTTAAAAAAGACAGAAAGGAGACCAAAATATTATTAAAGTAACAAAAAGGTAGTAAATTATATACCTCGGTATTTCAAAAAGTAAAATAATAAATGATCACCTAATGACTAACATGAAGCGAAGCTGTGCTTTAATAGATGTTTATACCTTTTTCCCTTTTGTAGCATTTAATCTTCATTCTGCATTATACTATACAGTACATACACATAGTTTCACATATAACAAATTTATAATTATTCTACCGCGACATGAAAAACACTACATTACATTTTCTTTTCATTCTTTTACTTTGCACAGGACATCATTTGCACAAGAGAAACATGGGGGTCAGAAACAACACATAATCTCACATACAATTTAATAAACTGCATATGCATATTGATCTTTGGGATCCCAGAAAATCGGGTATGTTTATTTATACATACTGTCAATTCGGGATATATATGCCCACACACACACACACACACACACACACAGAGAGAGAGAGAGAGAGAGAGATGCCTTATTTATGAGACCAATAATACACACCATTTAATAATGTTGTGCTCTGGAATTTGTTGCACTTGTGTAAAGCCTGCGACACAAACAAGGGGTATAAAAATGTAGCAGGAGACATGGAGAACAAACAAACAAACAAAAAAAAAGCATATGAAGAGCTGACAAATCACTCAGTGCACGTAACTGCCTGGGCAAGAAGTGAGATAAGCATAAATGAGCTAAACATCCATAAATTAGACCGGAGGATGGGGTTTATTAAGCTCAGAAGAACAACAGTGCCATCTATTGTCTGAAAGAAAGAGAAAACCAGGATCTGTAGACCAATACTGCCATCTGCTGTCCTTCACACTAAATAATCTACTACCATTGACAATCCAGTCTACTAATCCATATACAGAAACACTAATCATAGTAGAAATTTCGACAAGACATACACCGAACAGACATAACATTATGACCAACTGCCTAATATTGTGTTGGTCCCCCTCAGAACCAGCATTAACGTCTTCAGCAATTTGAGCAACAGTAGCTTGTCTGCTGGATCGGAACACACGGTCCAGCCTTCACTCCCCACGTGCATCAATGAGCCTCGGCCGCCCATGACCCTGTCGCCGGTTCACCACTGTTCATTCCTTGGACCACTTTTGATAGATACTGACCACTGCAGACCGGGAACACCCCACAAGAGCTGCAGTTTTGGAGATGCTCTGATCCAGTGGTCTAGCCATCACAATGTGGCCCTTCGTCAAACTCGCTCAAATCCTTACACTTGTCCATTTTTCCTGTTTCTAACACATCAACTTTGAGGACAAAATGTTGACTTGCTGCCTAATATATCCCACCCACTAACAGGTGCCATGATGAGGAGATCATCAGTCTTATTCACTTCACCTCTCAGTGGTCATAATGTTATGCCTGATCTGTGTACATCAGGGCTGAGCTTAGTTGAGTTAAAAAAAAAAAAAAAAAACCTTCACAACACCTGTCAAATGTGTAAAAATGCAGAATGAATGAATGAATGAATGAATGAATGAATGAATAAATAAATAAATAAATAAATAAATAAATAAATAAATACTAACACACTGATGTCTGCCATGGAAAACCCAGAAGACAAAATTGGGGATAAAAGTTCCTACACACAATTATCATCTCATTTTTGTGGGATAATTGAGCAAAAAAACCTCACATCCAACTTTCTTCTGCCCCTCATGCCCTGTTTCCCCTCCATTCTCCTTATATGGTCATTGTTTCCTGTGCTTGTTAACCCATTGCTTTCAAATTTATTTATTTGCATCTCTTTCTTATAGCGCTTTTGAGAACCACTAAAACTGGCCAGAAATAGACAGAAAAAAGACAAGATGTTCTTTGGTGATACTCAGATCCTTTGTGTGGATGACAGAAGTGGAACCCAGTGTGGCCTTCTGCTGTTGTGGCTCCTCCACCTCAATGTTTTGCGCATGCTGAGATGCTTTTCCGCTAACCAGAGTTGTGAAGAGTGATTATTCCAGTTAGTATTTTCAGTAACTATATAGTAACTATATTCAATGGAAAACTGGGATAATCGATTCTGACAAAACTATTAGGAACCTATAAGACACATACGACCAAGAGACTGTAGTGAGGACAGATATGAGCTAAATGAATTGATTGCAGTCGATATTGAATCGAATGCAGTAGGTAGTGAATCAAACGCAGGAGGTTCTGAATCAAATGCATTAACTGGTGAATCAAATGCAGTAGGAACTGAATTGAGTGCATTAAGTACGGAATCGATTGCAGTCGACACTGAATCGAATGCAGTAGGTACTGAATCAAATGTAGCAGGTTCTGAATCAAATGCAGTAGGTACTGAATCGAATGCAGTAGGTTCTGAGTCAGATGCATTAGGTTCTAGATCAAATGCAGTAAGCAGTGAATGAAATGCACTAGGAACTGAATACAGTAGGTAGAGAATCGACTACAGTCGACATTGAATCGAATCCAGTATGTAGTGAATTGAAAACAGTAGGTACTGAATCAAATGTAGTAGGTTCTGAATCAAATGCAGTATGTCCTGAATAAAGTGCACTAGGAACTAAATTGAATACAGCAGGTACAGAATCGACTCCAGTCGACATGGAATCAAATGCAGTAGGGACTGAGTCAAATGCGGTAGGTACTGATTCAAATGAGGAAGATACTGACTTAAATGCAGTAGGTATTGAATCAAATGCAGTTGGTACTGTCAAAGTACACGATCTCAGACACAGCCTTCAAACTGTCTCTGATGTCTGATCTTCACCTAAAAGAGCCGTACTTTCTCAACATGTGCTTCAAATGTCTGATATCAGAAAGATATATCGCCACTTTTCACTTTATACCCCAGCAAATAGTTCTTGGACTTCTTGGTGACTTATACATCTAATTAATGAAATTTGAAGAATGCATCATAAAATGAGACAGAATTTTTTGTTTTCTTCAAATAATGTTCCCCAAGTTTTAAACCAAACTACAACATAAAAATGTAATGCTGTTGTTATTTTCTTTTGCTCATTCACAATCTGCTCATGCCGAATACCCTGTAAACACTTGGATCCATTTCAGGGAGTTTTCTATTCCTTCCTGCTATTGTCACCTCTGGCTTTCTCATTATGGATCTACATCTCGTTTGGATTTCTGTAAAGCTGCTTTATGAAGATAAAGTGTTTGGTTTAATGGACTGAGACTTCATATCCTTTAGGACTAGGACTAAGTGTATTCCTGCAGGAGAAGGGTAAACTTTCACTGTATTAAGGCTCTGTTCTATATAGAAAACAGATAAAAGTAAGGCACCGACACAAATTTGCGGGTAAATTTGAGGTGAATCACTACAGAAGGTGACTACAGTTATACAGTTTATAGGTGTGAAACGGGAGCTTTATTTCACTTGTTAATAAAAAAACATAATATGCTATTTATAATCTGTTCATGTTTTCAGGTATCATCTCAGAACAGTATGAACAATATATTCATATATTCATATTAAGAGACTTTATGCTAATCTTATAACATTTTATACACATTGTATTCAATTTTCTGCACAATTTTCTGCTATTTTATAATATGCATGCATGCCAAAGGGTGTTTCCATTCAAAAGCCTTTATAATTAAAATTAAATGCTTAAAACCATATCAGTTCAAAACCACACCTATTTACTACACACTATTGATTTGAAAACCTTTCCACTTGCTGGAATGGATATAAAATACACAAATTCCTTTTTTATTTATATTAAAATAGAAAAAACACTATGCTCGTACAGATGGCTTTACTTCTACAGTCAGTTTTAGAGCAGCTTTCTTCGCAAATGTTTTTTCTTTTTCAGTCACATAGTAAAAGACAAAACATTCTTGTCCTTCCTCTAGATACGTAACAAGTCACTTTTGAACTCTTTCGTTTGCTTACAAAAGAGTTTTCTTTCTTTGCTCTGAAGAAAATTCTGCTAGCTGGATCAGTCTGATGGCAACAAACTTCATGCATTCAGAACAACAGCTTGGAGTCCATGTCCTCTATTGATGGGGAATCATGGGAAGAAAGACATGAAGGACAGATATTAACACATTATTTAGTAATTGTGCAACATGTTTTGTTAGTAGGATAACTGTCAGTTACACCATAATGCAGTTCTACCTGCATTATGCATCTAACCTGCATCTAACCTGGTTGGGGAGCTGCGGAAGACAGGTGTAAATTTTTGTCATATAGCTCTTTTACAAATCATTTCTATTTGCGTGAAACCTGTGACGTGGTTCCACATGGCTACAGTCTTCAGTGCGTCTTACCATCCTTGATCCCGAAACACTGACACCACTCCCTGAAAGAGATCAGCTTGTCCTTGTCTGCATCACACTGGTGGAAAAACACTGAAGTGCAGTGCTCCATAGGAACCAGAGGAGCACGCAGAGGAGCAAGCTCTGAGTGAGACAGGAACCTGGACAGATAGTGGACAAATGGTGGACAGGTAAAGCATTGATGAGGTGCTATGTCTATTTATATATATAACAGCAACTTTAAAGCAGCTCAAGGAAACCTGAAACATCCCAGGACAACTATTTTATTGTAGAGGTACATAGGGTGTCTTTAATCTTAATGTGACTGAGATAAAAATGCCTCATGACCATAAAAAGAAATACACACCTGTCTGATGGATGTTGGTCCAATTGTGCAAACTGCCAATGCACTGGATATACGTACATGCTGTAATTCTTCTCAAAGTCCCGAGCCAGGAGAGTGTCAGGGTGATCGCCTGCATGGAGACGCCTTTCATCCTCATACATCTTCTGAACCTGACCAGTCCAGAGCACAGATTGCAGAAATGTAGATAAATAAAGCAGGATGGAATATACCGGGAAGTATACACCATCCCTTTAATTAGATATTTGTCCTATAACAGCATATCAAAAATGTTTTATTCTTCTTCTACCACAGCAAACTGCCAGTGATTAGAGTTGCTTAAAATTTATACAGAATTTTAAAGTTATATTCAATATATATAATGTAGAACTTCCACAAAACATGTTATAATTGCATTCTAGTAGCTATAAATAGTCATTTCCACACATTCAGCCGTATTGGAGAGTATATTGAAATTAGTTACCATCTTAAGTCTTTTCTGTCTAATGACTGAAACTGGAGAGTCACTCCTGATTCCAGACTCATTTTTCTTTCTTAACTTTATTAACAAAAACATTTTTAAAATCTGTTGTTAGTCCTAGATTATGTTGAGTGTCTAACATACACATTAATGATTTAGAAGCATGTTAATATAAGTAGTAGGCAAAATTGTATTACGACAGGTCAGACTTGATACAGTTTAAATAATCTAATGGCTTATATATAATCATTAGGGGCTCACTCTGGATCTCTGCTTGGCGGTAAGGAAATCTTGTTCGTAGAGCTGCAGCAGCACATTTTTCATCCAGTCTCTCATGCGTAGTGGAAAATATATCAGTTCTGTCTTCAGACATGGTGAAATAACTAATACACACACACACACACACACCAGCTCATCAGCTAATTTGTTAAATGCTTCACACCTTGAGTAATGTCTGTTTGAGCATTAAACAAACTAATGCTTTGAATTTTACATCCACCGGTTCACAGCAGGAAGAGACATGACCTACATTTGCAGGAGCCGGTGTAGTCCAGATGTAGTCTGTGACCTTTCTTGCTGCCCTCAAGGCTGCACTTGATGGCAAAAAGCTGGCAATATGAGTCATAAGTCTGGTTATCTGTTCCACACACCTACAAAGAAAGAGCAGCTATTTTAAAACAAAAGGTCATTTCATATAAGGCTAGACATGAGTCAAAAGGACCCTTCACATGAGGTTTTGGTTATTAAACAGCAGTCCTGGGTTTGCGGACTGAAGTCTAAAACTGGCTAATTAACAGTCCTTGAGAACACATTTTTCCCAAAGGCCAAAAATTTTTTATTTGCTTCTGTTTGGTTGTGTCCATTTTCAGCACTGAATATCTTTTTCAAGCTTAATATGAAGCTCATATAAAAGCAGACACTCAGGACTTTAAAAAATTTTGGTAGTTTTTATAAGTATTTCAGTTTTTATCTAGCCTTCTAGGGGCAATATTTTCATAATAATGTTCCAAAAACGGTTTTTGTTCACATACATCTTGCTATGTTCAAAGTAAATGTTTATTTCAAACCCATTTCTGCTCTCTGAAATGCCCCAGGTGCTTGTTCATAACCAACTAAAATTTGAAGGTGTTATCTTCCACAACTAAAATTCTGTGTAAGGTTATCCAACAGAGGAAAAAACACACGTCTCACAAAATAATTAATTTGTTTGTACTAAGTATTAAAAATTGGTAAAAAGGGTTAAAAACAATATTAGTGTAAAATGTTGTACAGTGCAGCACTCACATGGTCAAACCCACTAAGACTTGGAGGACAATCTGCAGGTTCCTGGCACACACAGCTGGGCTCCTTCATATTGTTCAGCTTGCATGTCTTCCCTCGCTTACAGTGAAAGTTCTCACATGAGTCTGGATATGACATGATTGATAGATACTTTAAATGAAGAAGAAGAAGAATTTACATAGCACTGTTCATTTTCAGTTCAGTCTCTAACATTCTGAATATCCATAAGCAAACCATGTCACAGGCAGCAAGGCGATCAACCACAAATCCCAGAATTCTCAGTCGGCCCCCACACAACAAGCCACATCATCTGACCAGTCACATGACCCTTATTTCCATTCACATAGTGGTTAAGGTGTTGTGAGTTTGAATCCCAGGTCCACCAAGCTGCCACTGCTGGGCCCCTGAGCAAGGCCCTTAACCCTCAATTGCTCAGTTGTATAAAAAAAAGTCACTCTGAATAAGGGTGTCTGCCAAATGGCAGAAATGTAAATGTAAACTCCTTGAAATTATCCAGACTTTCACATGTACACTTTGTGAAGCCTCTCTCAAGTACTCATCCCTGTTTGTTTCCAAAAGTGTGATCTATGTTACTGTCTTGTCCAGTATAGTCTTTTCTGTGTCAAGTAGTTCTCTGTGTTACCTACTGGCTCTCCTTTTGAGTTCTGCTGTCATAGCTAGTGTTTGTGTATCTAGAGTGAATTCCCTGAATGCAATATCCGCAGAACAATAGTATTGCCTGGATAGGCTCCAAATCCACCAAAATCCTGACAAGGATAAAGCAGTAAATGAAGATGAATGAGGTAAATGTTTGTTTAAACCGACCTTGAGTTCATGCCAGTGTCTTAAAATATTATGGTTAGTGCTGCACTCCAATTCCAATCTCAGACAAGAAGTAGGTCATTGACCTCTTTAACCAGCGCTAATTCTGCTCTTGAACCAAATTAAAATACAATATTATAATTAACAAAAAAAAAGACACACACAGCTGGTGGACAAACATTTCCTCCAAAATCTTAAAGATAAAAATAGCGTTTGTGCTTTTTTAGAGACGGTAACCAAAGCAATCTACCCAAGAACATTACTTTAAGTGTCATTTTTTATCTTATGTTCCTGTTTTGAGATATATATACCACATTGTTATATTGTCATACTTCTGGCTTTAATATATTTAGTTTTCCTTTAACTGAAAAGTCACACCGTCTCCAATAAGCTTTATTATTATGGGACGCCTTTTAGAGCTTACATTCTTTTGGTACTGGCAGTTTGGTCAGAACACAAACCCAACCAGCTCTCTCATTGATTTCTTAAGCCCACTGGCTGAGATGGCCTACAGTTTGTTTAGGTAGCCATTAGCTGTGTGGTGACAGTGTGTATTAAAGAAATCCAAGCTCAGCGCATTCTTGATCAGAATCTGGCACTGTGTACTGTTGAAACAAGAGTCTGAAACACCCACCGACTGAAGCTTCCTGTCCTGGATCGGCTCCAGTTCTGGATTTGGGTTGAGCTGTGGGTTTGATTCTGGGGAAAAGATCCATTGCAGCCCTGATCTGCACAGGGTTCATTCCCAAAAAGGATGCCTGGGGAGATCAGGATGGATTTGCATGGAGAACATTACAGACAAGTCAAGCTGAAAATACAGACACTGAACTTTAACAAAAAATCTACTATGTAGCTATACTCTTCAGAACTGCAACTAAACAAAGGATGAGATGTGGCCATTGTTTCAGTATAAAGCTCTACAGAAATTTCAGAATGAATGTATATCCTTTTCATGGCGTTATTAGCTGACTGAGGTTTGGAAAAAAGCTCCATCTTCTGTCCATAACTTCTTAAACTTTCTGCACACATCACCTACTTGTCTTCCTCCTGATATCTAAGAGATTTTAGTCATGGACCTGTTTTTAGGGCCGTCTAACACAAAGCAGAAGCCACTCGGCACTCCATTCAAAGTTCTCCACAGTTTCCATAGTTCCACCATCACCTTGAACTGAATGACTTTGAGAACTAAATTCTAGAACTTGGGATAGATATGATGCTGGTACCTGATCCTCACACACTGGTTCCTCTCACTCTCTGGATACACCTACAGTTGGGAGGAAACTGGAGAACATAGAGGAAATCCCCACATCCATAACTGCACAATGTGCCACCTGACCTCAGGATCAAACTGGAGACCTGGAGTTGTGCTTATTCAGATAAATGAGTATTTCTGTTTTTCTTTCAGCATATTATTGTCAAGATGTCTGATGATCTTCAGTCTTACCCATTTCCCTCGCTTCTTGAATGTGATCTCTGCCTCTTGGTCTTGAGAACGCTCTGAGGTCACCTCGGCACTCAAAACCTGGTCACTCTGTCCTTTTCTCAGACTCTTGCTCTCCCTCTGTGTTTGGAGTTTTTCTTTAAAATGGCTGACACTTTCATTTGTGTCATACCCTTCCTCTTTATCCTCAGAGGGTGTCTTTTCTTCAAAGTCTCTACTCTCATGGTCTTCATCTGTGTTGCTTGTTTCAGTCTCAACATCTGGTAGGATCTGCTTATCTTGGAGATTTTCAGTGGGCATAGCTTGGTCAAGTTTTTCATCCCGTTCATCTTTGGGATCTTCATAATCTTCATTTGGCTGCGTATCATAATCTTCCATGACTGTGGGAAGTTCATTGCCCAACTTCTCTTCCTCTCCAAACGTAATAGTTAAGGGTTTGTTCTTGGAACTTCGCATTTCTGTAGATACGCTATCAGCAGCGTAGTCTAAATCTACTGGTATCTCTGAATCTGTGCTACTCCCCACCTCCTCTTCTTCCAAATCTTTCTCTTTTTGCTGCTTTTTCTTTTCCTCTCCATGTTTACTCTTTGGTGTTATCTCCACGCTCTCCACATTTGTATCCACTACTTTTCCTATGTCATCTTCATCACTATCTTCCTCATCTGTCTCCACACCATGCTGTTCTTCCTCAGAAGCCTTTATAAGCTGAGCAAGCATCTCTTCACTCAGCAGCACAGGAATGCCCCATCCATCTGATTCCTCCAAATCTAGTGAATATATTTCATCGGTTCCATCACCACCATTTGACTTCTCTGTGCTTACATCTTCATCTCCCGGTTCTGGGCTACTAGCCTCAAAAGGGAAGAATGTTGGCAAAATGGAATCATTAATCTTTGGAAACTCATCATCCTGAGGGAAGAAAAAGAACAAACATATACACACATATATTCCTAAGATATAATAGAGAGTACAGTGTGGTCCCAAATTGTATTATGGGTAAATTACCTTCTCCTTTGAATGTTGTGCCCTTCTGTAGAGAGACTTCTGCTTCTCATGGGGAGCACTTTGCACCTTAATTATTAACCCACATATAAAGACAAAATAAGGTGATACCACAAAAGCAAGGAACAAACTATTTATGCTATAATTATGATGTATTATATTTTGGCCACCAGTTGTGTAACTTTAGTTCAGGACTTTATGTATTGTGCAATATCATACTTGGGCTTCATTAATTTTTTCAGACTAATCTAACATCCATGTAGTAAAGCTAGTGACTCCACTATGTCTTAACATATCATTCTAAGATTGACATAAAGTGTAACGATCAGGTTCCAGTAGTCATAATGGTCTATTTCAACAGATTTCTGTCTCACACATTTGAAATGTCAGCAGCTGCTCTGAATTAAGGATTTTGTGGATTCAGTAGATCTCAAGAAACTTGTGTTCAAAAGAAGGATAAATCAAGGCTTCTCTATATTAATTCACGTCTACACCGCATTAAAAATGTCCACAGAAACCAGAAGCTTAAAACCAGAAAATGTTTTTGAAGGTATAAACCATCATTGACCTTTTCAGTTGTAAATTCAAGTTCCTGGGCAGTTCATCCAGAATGATTCATTAGAATTAATGTCCATAGTTTAAAAGGTTCTAACAAAGGTACTAACATTATTTGTTCATCTTATCTAACATTATTTGCACCATTAGTTATCGTTAAAAGACAATTAACATCTCCTGGTGATAATGTTAATGCAATAATACATTTCTTACTGTTCAAATTTTATTACGTTATAGTGTAATTTATGAGATCTGTGAGTTTTTACTTACACAGACAGTTAACGCTGAGGCCAACAGGAAGAGGCACAGAAGATTGACCTCCATTTCTGGAAGCACACCAATAATATAATTAAGATTCTATGGCTAAGGAGAACATGTGAAATCTTCCATTTTCTTACTACATGGTCATTGTGTTCCTCAGTAATTTATTGTCAAATCAGGAAGTTGTGGATCTGATTTACAGATATATGTAGTAAGTGTCAAAGAATAGCAGTAACTGGAAAATCTTCAGGATGGAGGATCTGTGGTTTCTCTGTAACATGGAAAACTACTTTTTTGACTATAAGAAAGAGAGAGTCTGGTGAGGGGATGAGTGTTAAAAATGGCTGTAACAGGATGGAACCTGTTTTGGAGGCGATCCACACCAGTTAATGGAACTAGAAATGGATAAAAATTAGTTAAGAAAAAAATAAAAAATAGTAATCATTGGCAAATTGCTGGATTTATTGGAAAATAATAAACTTCAGACCAGTGAAAGTAACTCTCCACCACTCCACTCCTCTGTTGGTTAATTAGTTTACCATTCCTTGCTAATTTGTTGATCAGACACTTGAATCGGGTTTGTCAGAAGTAAAAAAAACACCAAACTGTGAGTTCGTACATCCTGACCAAGCACCAGACAAAGATCTGTTGGTTTATTCTGTTGTGCCCACATTGAAAAGTGTTCATCAGCATGCCATTCATCAGCCTGCCATCATAATCTGAGGCCTGGGTCGTCATGGTGACAGGCTTGGGAGATTCATCCCAGTCAAAAGTCACATTCCAACCGGGAGGAGCAAAGCAAATATCAGAAGCTAGCAGCCTGGAAAAAGAGCCGACTATGTACACAAACTTCTTCTTTTCTTTTTTTTTCCAAGAGAAAAAGCAGCCATTATTGGATCAGTTAGAGAGGACAGTGTCTCTGAAGATGGGGTTCTCAAGGGATGAAGATTATAGAACAGAAATACGGCAATCAAAATAGTTTTGTCTGAAAGATTTATCATGCAAACGAAAATTTTTATAGCAAACACGTGTTAAAAGCAATAAATAAAATTAATTCTATATAGTTGAACACCTATTATACCAAACAGTAAACAGTGTAAAAAAATAAATAAAGAATAAAATATAAATAAATTATTGTGAAACTGTGTACACTCTATCTTATGCTGTTCTATGAGGAAATCATCTAATCACACCATTTTGTTCCACACCATGAATGCAGTGTGTATAAAATGTATGTAAGGATGCAAGAACATATTAATTATGGAATACGTTCATATTGGTTATTGTGGACATATGTTTACTCATGGATGAAATAAACACTGGATTAATGTAGATGTTTATAATTGTAATTATGTGGTTCAGTAGTTTGAAAAAATGAATGAATTCAGGCATCAATTCACATTAACATTGTAGCTGTAGTCATGAGGTTAGATTTTATTAATACTTTTACATTAGACAATGTTAGTTTTAATGAACTTTAATATAAAACATTACCCAAAACTACAACTTGGGAGGCAAAGCATATGATAAATACGATACAACAAGCTTACTATTAGACAAAACACAAAATTCATCTTCAACAGGTCTGAAGAAAGGTTTTAAGAATTTGATATATATAAGATATAAAGAGCTCTACCTGTGAAGATGAACAGATGACTGGATTAATGGGATGATGTGCTCAGCAGGAAGAGTGTGTGAAGATTTGACTCTTGTGGGAAACTCTGCCCATCTCTCACAATGCTCCTGCCAAATAAAGAAAAGCATGCCTCTGGGACTGGCTGTAGAGAGGAGGGTGTAGGGGCATACAGAAACGCAAGGTGACATCCGGCACTCGTTTATTCAGTAGTATATCGATCATTCAGTAACACTTTGGTAATGGAAGTAACATTAGATATTTATGCATAGCTTATAAATGCATAGAAGTTACTTTGCAGCTTATCAGTTCATAATTTAGTTCGGCACTTGATTTAGTTTTTATTCAAAATTTTATTGGTCACATACACAGTCATACATACTGCAGCAAATAAAAATAGATAAAAGAAGATTAATAAAATAAAAATTTAAATTAAAATATATTAAATTAAATTAAATTAAATTAAATTAAATTAAATTAAATTAAATTAAATTAAATTAAATTAATTACATTAAACTAAATTAAATTTGCTGTACATTTGACCAGAGAAAAAAATTAATAGACAGAATATTTTTTTTAAATGCAGCATATGAAAATACATGATATACAATGATGTGAATATGAAAACAAAATGACTGTTAAATGAATAAAGTATGCAGATTGTGTGCAGTTTTTAAGCACACAAAAAAATAGAGTCAGTAGATTCTCAAAATATCCAAGATCTACTATATGTGTTCTCCTGGATGAGGGTCTGAATAGCCTGTGGAAAGAAGCTTCTCCTCATTCTCTCTGTGTTTGCCTTCAAGGAGCAACAGCGCTTCCCTGAGTCCATTGTTCGAAGCGTGCTGTTGAATTCTCAAATCGGATTGGTCAGAAGAGATTCTCTTGTTTTATACAACTGACCAGGTGAGTGTTAAGGGGTGAGAGTGTTCGAGGGCCCAGCAGTGGCAGATTAGTGGTTCTGGGATTTGAACTCACAACCATTCAGTATTTATTATAACCACTTCCCATGACACATGTTCTTCAGCAGCAGCTCTGACGATATTCTTCACTTCTATATTATTGGTTTCCCCTGGAAAATGTGTGTGAGTGTCAAGATGGTGAAGTTGTCTGTAAGAAAACATTAACAAATTAACAGCATTTACGTAAGGAGTCTCCAGTATCAGTTCCTTCTAAAACTCAGACATAAAGCTTTAATTTTTCTATTTATATTATTTTTAGTTTCCTTGCACAGGAAAGTTTTCAGGGCAGAGGACTTGAGGAGTGTGAGACGTGTGCTTTTCCCTCTTTTAGATAACCTTACACAGAATTTTAGTGGTTGAAGATAACACCTATAAATTTTAATAGCTCATGAAGAAGTATTTGGGGCATCTCAGAGAGCAGAAATGGGTTTGATATCAGTATAATATTGATATTACTTTGAAGAAACGTTTGTGTTGTGTTTTTGCAATCCAAAAATAAATTATAAATGCACTTATTCATTACTCTTCTATTCTTGATGTCTTATTTGTCCTGTAGCTCGACTGACGTAAGATTTTTTTTTCCCTGTCTAAAATCAGCAGCATCACTCAGAGTTCAGAGGCCGGACATGTTATAAAGCTTGCATGAGAAACTCAAATTGTTCACCGAGACCTGACCTCCACCATGCCGCCCTGTACACATGCTCTTTCTACACTGAGACATTCTTACTCGTAATTATCCTTTCCTTCTTTAACTGCGTCTCACGTTGTGAAATAAAGTGTTGCACGTCTGCAAAATTACTTCACTGTAAAAGCTACACTCCTAAACTCCAGGTCTGTGATGAAAACAAAACTCCGGCATTCCTCTAGACGGTGCTGAATCCTGTTGATGTCTTACACGCAATACATGCAGAATTTCCAGTGTGGTTAAGTTATTTATCCCCTTTAATGTTACAGACTCTTGCTAGCTTTTATTAAGGAGGTGGAACGATGGCTAGTGAACCAGACTGCTTTAAGCTAAACTGCGGTGTTCAAATTAAAGAAGAAACTGAGGTACATGAGTAAAGAAGAAGCAAATTTAAATTCACTGTTTTGAAGATAATGAAAGCATCTTCTAGAAACCTCTAGAAAGCATGTTTAATAGGAGTTTTGTGCATGTACAGTTACAGTTCCTAGCCCCAAAATTTATTATTTTCCTATAATACCACAGCTTGAAATATTTTGTTCCTCTAATACTACAACAATTTATCACCAGAGTTTACCAAACTTCTTTCTATCCATAAAACCTACTGCTGTTACAAAACCATTGACACTGAAGACTCCATCCATGAATGTAAAATAAATACCTTTTTACAAAAAAAAAAATTAAATCAGCAATTAGACACATTGTTCTTTATTAAATTTTCACATATTTTAATCAGTTTATTATTAGTCTATTCCAATGTTATTATTCATTATTTTTTAAAGCACATTAATCTAATTCTTTAATTTGCCTGACAGCTGGAACTACTTTCAGAGCTGTTGGTATAGTGTCATGATGGTGCCAAATGGCCCGAGACTCTACTACCCATCAACCCCGGCACGTCACATGAGCTTTCACACATTCACTGTTCAACTGTTTCCCGTCAAGCATTCATTGCTGTCACGCGTATCCTTTTACTCCCTCTCGTCTGTATATTTCCTGTTCATGTTTATAGTCCATATTAATGTTTTTTAGTTTTCACGTTTTGGGTTGTTTTGTTCGTATTTTCCACAGTAAGTGAGCAGCACTTGCATCCCCCTCCACCACCAGTTCCGGTCAGAAAGATTGACTGTCAATTCTTTTGCTCTATCAGAAGCTCGTGGATATAAAACACCTGATTTAGAAACAAAACACTAGAGGAGGAAATGAATCAACACCACACTGAAATGGCTTGAGGCTATACGCCTTCAGAGGAAAGTTTTGGAAGAGGGGGTTTCTACGCAGGCTCGTGCCATCAAACCACCCACCCTGCTCCACTGAGGATGTCCCTCTGCCCCACAGAGGACGTTATTATCATTATACAAGTACATGATGTATGGGAATGAGGTGTTGAATCCCAGGACCACCAATCTGCCACTGTGAGGCCCCTGAGCAAGGCCCTTAACCCTCAATTGCTTATTTGTGTAAATAAGATAAAAAACTCGCCCTGTGTAAGGGCAGCTGCCAAATGCCATCAATGTATACAGTTAACATTATTATTAGGGCTGATTGCACTTGCATTGCTCCAGACATCACTTTGTCTTCCGGTTCCACTGAAATCATTGCTTGCTCTGCTGAAGATATTACTCCTCCTCCTTCTTACTCCCACCCCCTGCTTCATGGTGACTTTTGTTTCACTCTCAGACTCCGCCTTGTACACTGGGGAAGTCACTCCATCTCACTGATCAGCAGCAGATGTCACATCTCCTATTTTCTCAGCTAAATGTAACACTACCTCTGGATCTTGACAGCTTTTGGGCCCCCATCACCAAGGAGACTTGGTTGTCCAAACGAAGCTGTGTATTAAGGAGGGGTTGTGTCATGGTAGTGCTCAGTGACAAGGAACTACACCATCTGGCAGCCCCGGGCACATCCTATAACATCACATCAACGATCACTCACACCTGCTTCCTGTTTCATACTGTTGCTCTTGTTGCTCTTTGGCATGTGTACCTCATTACCGCTTTTATTCAGTATGGCTCTTGCGTCATATTCATAGCCCATGTGAATGTTGCTTGTCTTGTTTGGTCCTGATATAAAAATAGAAAACCAACAGCTTCTGACCAATAAAACTTCAACAATGCTTAAATGGTATAGTAATGGAAAATCATAACTTACGATATTAACCATCTTAGTGTGTGAAGGTTTTTCAATCAAATTTAGCTGCACATCTCTTACATGTATAAAATATAAGCGTTTAGGAAATATACATATATATATATATATATATATATATATATATATATATATATATATATATATATATAAATATAAATATAAATAAATAAAAGACCAATCTCCAGATTTGAAACCTATTGAAAACTTGGAATGTCATCAAGAGGAAGATGGATGGTCACAAACCATCAAGCAAAGCTGAGCTGTTTGCTTTTTTGCAAAGAGTGGTATAAAGTTATAAAGTTCCCCAACAGCAATGTGAAAAACTGGTGGAGAGCATGGAGCCAAAACGCATGCAAATCGGGGTTATTCCACCAAATACTGATTTCTAAAATTTGTTTATAAATTATTTGCATTTTGTTTTATTTGAGTTATTAAAGCTCTGCAAATACTGCGTGATCTTGGGTTATTTTGATGTGTTGTCATTTCCTTTAAATATACACTCTAAATAACAATAGTTATATTTTGAATTTAGGAGAAATATTGTCAGCAGTTCACAAAAAATTCAACAAAACTGTTCATTTCACCAATACATGCACCTGTAAGAAAAAAACATAAACTGATTATTTTGCAGTGGTCTCTTATTTTTCTCCAGATCTTTATATATATATATATCTGGGGAGGAATAGGTTAAGCACATATAGCAGTCACTTTATTTAAGGATTTTCATTCCACCTAGTCAAAATCCATAGGAAGGCTTAGAAAGCAGCAGACACAATAAACACAGTGAAATCACTACCAAAACCCCATCTACAGCAAGCAGACAGAAGCCAAAACCACAAAATAGCAGGAAAGCTAGCAGACTGGGCTTACAAGTGCTTCAGAAACATACGCAAGACTTTACAAACACACAAGCCTCTCATGGCTAGCTTCCTGTTTTTCAAACTTTTTTTTTCAAATACTTTCCATTCCCTTATTCCCCTCATCATTATTTTCATTATGGCTCATAAAATATATTTTCTAATCCTCTTTGTATTGTACGTATGTTTTCTACTACTTCAGTTTCTGATTTTTTTAGGTTCATAGTTTCTAGTCTCATGGGTTTGTTTGTATTTTTAGTGGTTTTCTCTCTTTCTGGTTATATTACGAATATAGATTTGCTGAGGATCATGCAGTATAATGAATACATACTCAAATACAAATCCTATCAAGATCTCCAGCTAAATAATTAACATTACTGAATGCTAACTAACTATGATTGCTTCTGTTGCTTGATTGCCAAAGTGATATTGGGCTACTGTTCCTATACTTTATGGCATAGCCAAGAGCTTTCTTACTTAATGAATTCTTTAATCAAGCAATTGACCAATTTACTGGCAATCTGATCTTATTTCTCCTGTATTGTGCTCAGTGTTATTGAGATTAGCTGCGAACCCACTGTGACTCTAGGCTGAAATCCTATACAGTTCTTCTGACTTCTTGCATGTGGGTACTGTCTCATTCTTCTTCCTCTAGTGGCCCAAAAGATTACTTAGTTTATTATTCTGAATCTTCACACCTACTGACTGAAGCAGCTATCACAAGCCCATTGCTTTTAGCCATTTGTAGAATACAGACATGCAATAGGCAGCTCAAACCAAAGTCATAAAAAGATCAAACTTTGTCACATGGTGCAGAATTCTCACCAATACCCATGAGAGGGAAAGGGTCCGGCATAATAGTAATGCTATAGTGCTTAGGTTTTTTCCTAAATCTTGGAGAACCATAAGTGGTACATTAAATTAAAAATAAATTTTCCCACTTATTCAATGGCTTCTGCTGAACTTCTAATTTGTAGTTCTAGGCCTTCACAAACCAGGCGTCAAACACTACTCAGATGTTTGTGAATCTCAGTAATTATCAAAAATATTTTTACCTTGGCATTTATAATCAGTGTGTCTGCCATATGTCAATCAATTCTGTATGCAGAGCTGCTTTACTCAAATACAGTGGAACCTTGGAAGCAAACTGGAAGTACATGATCAGGGCAATGTTCTGAGGATCTATAAAGGCTGGGGTGCGGTCATACATAGGGGTGGGGTTTAGGTCCAAATAGCTGTTACTTAGGAATGGTAAAGCTGATCAAGCTGAATATTTGGTAGTGTGCATCTATATGCTAGTCGTGGGTGGATTTTTAATGATCCCTAATTACTGGAAAAACATGGCTGCCATTGGCCAATCAGGGTGTAGAAGGCATACATGTTTGTAGGATTTCTGCAGCTCAGGAAACCTCACCTAAATGAGCTACTCTATGCATATGAACACTGTGTACCATAAAGTAGTTGTGAAAATCACACAATACAGTTTCAGTTCCTTACACAAAAATGTGACAATAACACTGCCTCTGCTACGATACGATACGATTCATAACTTCTGAATGATATGTGACCAACATTGTTCGGAATCTTGGGTAGGTCTACGGTTAATTTGTGAATTATGATGATGTAGAAAATAATCCTTTAAAGTAGAATCAGAATTATGCCCAAATTCCCCTTACATATAATAACTGATTAGTTCATTTATATTTACATTTCTGGCATTTCGCAGACACTCTTATCCAGAGTAACTTACAATTATCTCATTTCATACAACTGAGCAATTGAGAGTTAAGGGCCTTGCTCAGGGGCCCAGCAGTGGTGGCTTAGTGGACCAGGGTTTGGAAATCACAGCCTTCAGATCAGTAGTTAATGAATCATTTCAATCGTTCCTTTTAAATTGACTCATAGATCCAAATGGTTCATCTCATTCATTACACCCTTAATCTAAACCCATAAAAATGGATTGTAGAATCCTCAAAGCAGCTTGGACAGCAGTATGAGTGAATCATTTTTTAACATTTAATCTGTTTACCGCATATAAAAAAACCCCCAAAAAACAGAATTGAACGTAAGCCAGTGAAAACTACAGTACGAGTAGCCTCTGTGTGTTTGTTTGAAACTGGCATCATGCAGACCGTCTGCCAAAACCTTGAAAAGACTTACACATTTGTGTGGGTGGAATAATTATATGTCACATTTAGGTAGAAACCGCAGCATGGGGCCGAGTGGTGAACCAACTGACATCGTCTAGCAAATACAGAAAATGTTTTAGTGCAGTGGTGGCTTTTGGATGAGAAGAATTCCCAAGAGAATATATATATATATATATATATATATATATATATATAGCTGTTATATATATTTATATAGCTGTTATTATGTTAGCTGTTATTCAATAACCTATATATATATATATATATTTATGAGTTTGTTTGTTTGTTTTTTGCCATCTTTAGTATGCATTTTTTCTAAAATATAAAATAAAAGTGTACATTAAAAACTTGTATTTTGTAAAAGTATTTTTTTCTTGATAGCTTCAGTGATTTAGGTTTTCTTACAGACACTGGTCATCATGTTGAAGTACTGTACTAACATCTACATCTCACATACTTTAACAGTGATATTTCATCCATCCATCCATCCATTTTCTATACCTGCTTTATTCCTAATTAGGGTCACGGAGATCTGCTGGAGCCTATCCCAGCGCACATTGGGCAAAAGGCAGGGGTACAGCACACCAGTCCATCACAGGGCCACATATAGACAGACAACCACACACACACTCCAGTGGGCAATTTAGAATTACCAATCAACCTAATATACATGTTTTTGGACTGTGGGAGGAAACCGGAGTACACCCACAGGGAGAACATGCAAACTCCCCACAGAAGGGACCCGAGGGTTCAAACCCAGGACCTTCTTGCTGTGAGGCAACAGTGCTAACCACTAAGCCACTGTGCTGCCCTGTGATATCTCAATAACTTGTTAAAATTTGAACAAAACATTTGTGGACAAATATGTTTTTTGTCAAAGAATCTCAAACAAGGTTAAACTTACAGGATGCAAAATGTTATTAATTTGCCACAGAGATACATTTACAGTTTATTTGATGACAGATTACAGAGTTTTTGAGGTATCTAACCACAGGCAAAATAGACACATCTATAATATATTTTTATGGCTGTCTAGCCTGATACAGTAAATATTATTATTGCATTTTTTTTATGTCTATGCCATCACATATTAGTGCAATAGTACTTTTATATATATTCTTGGTCTTAAAATAGAGAAGGTTGATATTTTTTTGCTGTAGATGTTCCTCATCACCGTTATGTGACTGCAAAGTTCCAGAGGTTTGCTGGTCAAGCTATGATGATATTATACCAGAGCGTTGCAGAGTTCTCAGGTTTGATTGGTGAGAAGATGTTGATTAATTAGCTGTTATTCAATAACAGCAGCTCTTAATGTGCTTGTCCTAATCCTTTTAGCATTCCTATAGTAACTTATTCACTGACTTTTATGGTGGACGAGTGTTGTTATTTCAAAACAGAACATTTATAATTATAGATCTGAATCATTTGTTTTTGCTATTTATATGCAGTCTAGCCACCATGCCCTATAGCTCAATTCAATTCAATTCAATTCAATTCAATTCATCTGTGTAGCATGTTTAACACTGGACATTGTCTCAAAGCAGCTTTACAGGAGTATAGAAACATTGAAAAAACTATAAAGTTTAAAGTTACTATTTATCTCTAACATTTATCCCTAATGAGGAAGCCTGAGGCGATGGTGGTGAGGAAAAACTCCCTGAGATGATATGAGGAAGAAACCTTGAAAGGAACCAGGCTCAGAAGGGACCCTCGTCCTCATTTGGGTGACACTGGACAGTAAATAATGTAAATGTAAATAACGTCCTTTCTACAACAGTTTATAATCACAAAGTATTGTGTAACCAATAGCTCTTGAGGAACTAATACTTCAGCATAGTTTCTGAGTTCATTATAGACATAGCACTAATGAGCCCAGATGTGAAGGATATGAGATTCTCACAGGCAGAGAGTAA
This sequence comes from Hemibagrus wyckioides, assembly GCF_019097595.1. NCBI lineage: Eukaryota > Metazoa > Chordata > Actinopteri > Siluriformes > Bagridae > Hemibagrus > Hemibagrus wyckioides. Next base: position 5,972,082 of record NC_080712.1, read on the forward strand.
TCACTAGTTATCAGATATTTTTGCAGCTCCTTTAATGTTGCTCTTAGTTTCTTGGCAGCCTCCCTTTTTGTCTTGACCTTTTCATGGTGATGTCATTCTCATAGTGATGTCATTTACTCTACTTAGAAATTATGGTGTCCAATGGAACATCTAATGTTTTGGAAATTATATATATTATATTCCATGCTTTGTAAGCTTTTTGCGATTCATGGCTTCAGCAGACAGATGAACCTGAATCCTACAGAATTATTAAGTCTTTCTTTGGGGTCACGTTCACTGATTAGCTGTATATTGATTTCTTTTGAACTGGAGATTGAACGTGATTGGTTCATCCTGAACACAGCCGCATCCCTAGTTATTAGCGGGTGCACATACTTATGCAACCATATTACTGCTTTTTTTTAATTTATCTATTTTTCCCTGAAATGTCTGTAATTGTTTTTCACTAAATTGGAATTTAACATCGAGGGTGAAAAAAATTCTGACATGATTTCTGTTTGTTTTTGGGGGTTTTTTGCAGAAAAAACATGCCATTTGAACAGGGGGTGTGTAAACTTTTTATATCCATTGTAGACAAACAGTAATCAGGAGCTAAACTCCAACCTGACTGAAAGAGCGCACAGTGCTCATTTGTAACCCAGAGTTTTCCGTCTGACTTTCCGAGGCCTCGTTTCAGACAGACATCCTTAAAGTCAGACATGTGGGGTGTGTGCATGTCTGTGTGTGTGTGTATGTGTGAGTGAGTGTCTGTGGGATTGTCTGGCAGCTGTCCTGACTTGATTATGTGCTGTTATTATGGGGAATGTTTGTACAGTGAGACTACTACTTCCTCTGGTCGTATGCAGCAGACCAAATAAGGAATTCCCGGATATAATGTTTGGTTAGAGGGAAAGGGTTCGGTCAAGAAATTTCACTGTTATAGGAATGTTTATTGAAATGGTATAAATTGTAATGATTTGATTGTTGTTGTGAGCTCATTAGGTTGTAGGAATTTGCCAAATTTTGGGGAAATCTTCACAATATTAGTAACATTAAACTGGATGCTTCCATAAATCGCACATGACTGAATAAATAGAATTTTTTCAAAGAGTGTGTGTGTGTGTAGTGTGTGTGTGTATGTGTGAGTGTACATGTAGACATGCATAAGTACATGAAGCTAATACATTATCCTGTTCCTTGTGCATGTGTGAATAAAATATATCTAATTTATTTTATATAATTTGACACATACTGTATCAGCTATTACATAATGTCCAGTGACAGGTGAAGTGAATAAGACTGATGATCTCCTCATCATGGCACCTGTTAGTGGGTGGGATATATTGGGCAGCAAGTCAATATTTTGTCCTCAAAGTTGATGTGTTAGAAGCAGGAAAATGGACAAGCGTAAGGATTTGAGTGAGTTTGACGAAGGGCCAAATTGTGATGGCTAGACCACTGGATCAGAGCATCTCCAAAACTGCAGCTCTTGTGGGGTGTTCCCGGTCTGCAGTGGTCAGTATCTAATTCAAATTCCCCAACTGAGTATCTGTGGGATGGGCTGGACAAACAAGTCCGATCCATGGAGGCCCCATCTCACAACTTACAGGACTTAAAGGATCTGCTGCTAACATCTTGGTGCCAGATACCACAGCACACCTTCAGGGATCTAGTGGAGTCCATGCCTCATTGGGTCAGGGCTGTTCTGGCAGCAAAAGGGGGACCAACACAATATTAGGAAGGTGGTCATAATGTTAAGGCTGGTCAGTGTATGTATATATGTTAAACCATGAAATGGCATGAGAGCTTTGATTTGATACTGACGCATTTCCTTTCAGGGAGGAAGCATGTCAAAGGGATTGACTATATACTCCATTATAGGATCGACAATACACCATTGAGATACACCATACCTCCAGCTAGATATATATAGTATTTAAACAGTAGCTTAGCAAATCGGCTAAATAATTCAGCCAAGAGTTGATTTGAAATGGTCAGTTTTCTGACTTTTTAATTCTACTGTAGCTTTCCATGACTAGACATCATCAAGCGCCAGGCTTCGAATCAGACAGGGAAAAGACTGTTGTTAAGGATGGCAGTGAAATAAATGTGTATCAAACTTCCTACATACACACACACACACACACACAATCAGGAAGATCAGAAAGGTTTTCTATACATACATGCACACTTTAAAAATATCATACACACATACACTTTTTGATCCTTTTCTTATCTAATTTGTGTCTCGTTCAATTTGTATAATGCGCCGTCTGCGCTAACAAACGGTGAGTATCATAGTGAAGTATCGGCTGTTTAGCATTAAATGTGTGCCGCTAGTAAACTTCCTACATGTTAATTCTGTTTCCAAACCATCCTGTGTGTGCTGAAAAAGTTGATGTGATGAGTGAGTGTGTGTGTGTGTGTGTGTGTGTGTGAGTGTGTGTGTGTGTGTACTTGATCTTAATCTAGTCTCAAACATATTATGCAGTCTGTTCAATATGATGCTTACATCACCTTGTACATAGAGCAAGCAAGCATATAGAGATAGTGAGGCACATTTGTGTGTGTGTGTGTGTGTGTGTGTGTGTGTGTGTGTGTGTGTGTGTGTGCGTGTGTGTGTGTATGAAGATGAGCGTTCGCTTGAGTAGAAAAGACATTTTTACCTTTAATTGTGTTTGTAGATGAGACATTTTACTTGTGCTTGAGACTGTGTGTGTACAGATAAGACATTTTTGCTTGTGCATGTGTCTATGGGAGACTTTTTTTACTTCTGCTTGTGTGTGTTTATTTACTTGCGCATGTGTCTGTCTTTTCCCTTTTGCTTGTGCATGTGTATGTTTCAGACGTCTGCATGTGTGTGTATGAGACAGACTTGTCTGTGTGTGTGTATATATATATATAAGTCCTGCTATATGTGTAAAACACAGGAATGTCTAGCCAAACATCAACTGCCCTTCTCTATTAACATCAAATCACACACTGCCTGTGTTTCATAGTGCGTCTCTATACAGTAACACGCAATTAGTATTCAGAGCTTAAAAGTGGGGGGAAAAAAAACCTGCCCGCAGAAAGTGACCACACAAAGTTATTATGTCTTCGTTATACACATCCTGTGTGTGGGATGAGACTCCGGGCATGCTCAGTGCGCTCTGTCCACACACCCTATAGTTTACTGTCTTAAAATAGACAGACACAAGCGGAAGTAGAGGGACGGCCTACAGTATTCGATGTCTGTTTGTGCGTATATGTGTGTGTGTGTGTGTGTGTGTGTGTGAGTGCACGCATGCCCCCACAACACTAAAGCTGAGCTGGCAAGGAGGAAGTGATGCGTTCACCTTAACGTAAAGCCTGGGAGATAAATAGCAGCTCCTTCATCCCTGACTTCAGCACAAGTGTTTAATCCACACTTTCCTTCGCGACTCAGCAGCACAAGAACACACACCAGACACTCTCTGGGATTTACACGGAAAGACAGAAAGCAGGTAAGACTCTCGCTCCAGGATCTCTTCATCCTTAAACAACACCTTTTTTTAACAAGAAACTCAGATGTTTATTGTGTGTCGCAGAATGAAGCTGGCTTTTGTGATTCTCTGCCTCCTCGGAGCCGCCGGTGCAAATCCAGTAAGTGGATGTAAAATAAAAACAAACACAAGCATCAAAACGCAGCATGATGATAATAGGGAAAATATTCCTTACAGATTTTGCACAGCGTTGCCGTGGAGACGACAGAGGCAGCATCTAACTCTGTGAGTATTCTCAATCAGCTTTTCTACGTTCACTACTCGAAAATTTGCACTAATGTTAACACGCGCTTTTTTTCTTCCATCACAGACCTCCTCGATGTCGGAATCTACTGAAGAAATTAATGCTGTAGACCAAGATGTAAGCTTAAGAGCTCACTTTTAACTTGCATAATGCATTTTAAAATTCCACAGCTAACATGGGTTTGTTCTTGTTCTTGTTGTTTGGTTAGAGCTCTCAGGAAAATACTTCTGAGGATACTGTAAGTGCAGGTTTTTACAGAATTTAATTTTTACACACTATTGAGGTGTACGGGTAATGAGCTAATCTTTTTAAAACTAAATTTCTGAACAGACCTCAGAATCCATGGAGTCCAGCTCCTCTGAGCAGGTACGTTAAAGAGATTGGATTCTATATTTGATATATATCAAGCTTGACCACATCTTTATTTATTTATTTTATTTTTGTGTGTGTAACAGACCTCGGAAAAAAGCCAAAGCCACTCTCTGGAAGAACGGGTAATGATTTCTTAAAAATTCATGTTTATAGACTTATTCACTTTTTTATGCTGTTTAGTGTCATATTTTTTTTATAGAAATTAAATTAACTATGCAGCATTTTTTTTTAAATTATATTTAAATTTTATTTTACATCAAGACCTATGAAATAAAATAAAATTATTATTATAATTTATTGTACTTTTTTAATGATTTTTACTGGATTTTATTTTACCTACACAGCTCTATAAAATTTAATTAATTAAAAAAAAAATAAGACAAATTATTATTTGCCCTTTTTAACTATTATATCTAATTTAATATTATATTTATTTATATTTTGGGATAGTTTGTCACTGGAGAGACTGGAACGACGGTCGATGACAGCCAAGGAAGCAGCGAGAACATGCGCAAGGTAGGAATGTTATTTGTTAGTGTAATGTATGTCCATGTGCAAGCTTTTACAACATCTTTGTATTCGCTTTATACTTAAGCATCCATTCGTCTCTGTAGAGCGCTTTAAACAACAGACACTGAAATCCCAAATCCTTGTTAAGAAAATCCAGATGTAGATGAAGATCAGTAAAAAGCGAGGTAGAGGCAAGTGTGGCCAGGAAAAACTCCCATGAGGTAGAAAATATAAAAATAGGAGTCCAGATCGAGGGATTATAAATGATTGCAGTATACTGGTGGAGACCAGTAAAGACAAACAGGGCTAAGTGAATTAATGGAATGTTCAGAAGAACAGATAAAAGTTCTAGGGTCATCCTCAGTACAGTTTAAAGAAGTTTAGGTGAGATTATTCACTGGAGAAATGGTCAGACTCGGATATTATCCATGGGGAATACAGTGAAACGGAGCATCAGGATGAAGAGATGAGATGCAGTAAGAGGTGAATCTAGAGGAAGGAATGGTTTAGTCCATTCATTTCTCTGACATCATCTTTACAGTCTCGGATTAGGAAGTTGATATGATGCCATTTTTTTTTACCGTATCATTAACTTTAACATTTGCATAAAAAATAAAACTAGTATTTAATACATTTTTTTTCACAGGAAACGCTCATTTTGTTTCTCCACTATGTGTTGTGTATCAGAAGTATCGGGCTACGATTTTTTCTTTTTCTTTTTTTTTTGCATTGATCACATGCTAGAAAGTCTAGGGTTCTGTAAAAGACCCTGTAAACGTTTTTCTTCCACTTTTTGTGACTTTTTTTTTAAAGATTTTGCAGTGAAAGTTTACAAAATACCATTAAAAAGCAGCTTCCCAGGAATCCAGATGTAACTTTGCATCCCATCTGAGTTGAGCAGGGTAGAGATGATAGGGACAAAAATGTGGAAGGAACCATAAAAGAAATCCATCCCTTTTCTGAGTGACACCATTAGAAGTTTTGTGTGCGGCTATTAGGGTTTGGTGAAATTTTGTGTTTAACATCCTAACTTCTAATCTGTCTCTCTACAGAACTTGATTCATGTCTTCAGCCCCCAGGAGATCAGTTCTGAAGACAACAGCACGTCAGCCAGCATGGCGTTAGTGAGCAATAGCAAATCTGCGGAAAGCCAAGAGAAAAGTTCCAAGAGCATCAGCAGCAGTAGTGAGAGCAGCGAGTCTACTGAGAGCAGCGAGAGCAGCGAGTCCATTGAAAACCTGGAGAAGAACTCCAACAGCAGCAGCAGCAGCAGCGAGAGCAGTGAAAGCAGCGAGTCTATCGAGAGCCAAGAGAAAAACTCCAACAGCAGCAGCAGCAGCAGCAGCAGCAGCAGCGAGAGCAACAGTGCTGAGTCCAATGAAAACCAGCCGAAAGCTTCTGACAGCAGCAGCGAGAGCAACAGCGTCGAGAACAAATCGACAATCAACAGCAATGAGAACAGCGCCATGAAAAGCAGCAACAGCTCCAGCAGCGAGAGTCACGAGTCCACCGAGACTGCCGAGTCCACCGAGAGCAAGCAGAGCAACTCCAAAGAGTGCCAGCCAGGAGCCGACTGCGACAGCGACAGCGCTAGCGACGAGTATGACCTCCACAGCGTCGGAGACGATGGTGCCAGCGACCCGTTTAACGGCTTCCACGTGCCTGACAGCACCGAGCGTGAGGTCGCGTTTAAGAGATGACCGAACACACCCTGACGTTCTCTAGCTAGTGGTAGCAAATGTGCAGTGGTGGAAATCCCTGGAGAGAAATATCAACATGATAATTACAGCAATAAAAGGTGCAGGCCTCTTTATTAAAAACCAAAAGATCACTGTTTCTTTCTAAAATATCTATAATCTGCAATATAAGCTAGGTGTGTTAAAGAATATTTGCTGTGTGTATTAAAGATACGGTTTATTATTGAGGCTTTTGTTATAGAATCCGTTACGTTACACCTCAGTGTTAGAGAATCTGTAGCAGGTTTTCATTGGGCTTTTGATTAAAATGACACTAAAGATCTAGTCTCAGCAAGTTTATTCTCATCACTTCAGGTGACGTATACTCAAATCCACCACAGACAATCATCAAGAAAGTTCTCAGTTTCTCTCCTTCTTCTTTTTACTTTTGATTTTATTGCTTTAAAATGTTTGAATGTAACTGTGCAGGTACTCTCCTTATTTGCTGAACGTATCTATTAATTTTATACATCTGTAATAAATAAAATAAAATATTTATTGTACTTGAATTTTTTATTTTACATGCAGACCTATGAAATAAAATAAAGTATGCCTTATTATATTTATTGTACTTTGGTTTTATTTAACACACACACACTGCTCTATTAAATTAAATAATAAAATAAATAAAATTAAATTAAATACTTTTTAAACACTAAGCCCTATAACATGAAATAAATAAAACATTATATTTATTTATTTATTGTACTTCAATTTTACATCACACATCAGGCCCATTAAATAAATAAATAAATAAATAAATAAATAAATAAATAAATATGAAGATTTTAATTTTATTTTGAATAAATAAAAAAATTAAACAAATTAATTACATGACATAAAATTTAAATAGATTAAATTAAATTGGCAACATTATTTATTTATTATAACTTTTATTGAAATATTGTTCTTTCATCTTTTTTTATCAAGGAAAGAATCTTCCATTATAGAGTACAATGTAAACATTGCAAACATTTCTACAAAAGTTCAGCCTCTGGATGAGTCAATTCATTTCATTTAATTGACTCATATTTAATTAATAACATTAATTAAAAGTAACTTAAAATAAATAAACAAACACCTTTTAACTGAATGACTGAAAGCTGATCAGACGAGCTTCGTGTTCAACACAGTAGCTTCTTCCAGATCTGATGGGTTTTCTGAATTTCCTTAAACACATTTCTGCTCCTGTAAATTACAAGGCTTATTTTTTTTTAGTTTTTGGCAATTTTAGATGTGTGTACGTGTCAGACATGTCCATCTTTATGAGCAGTACTTGTGACTGTGTGTGTGTGTGTGTGTGTGTTTGTGTGTTTATTCACCCGTCATGTGGGTTAGGATGTGGTAAATAGTTTGCTTTCTCTCTACACCACCGCTCAAACCTCAAGAGCTGCGACAGTAAGCATCATTATGATCCTAAAATAACAGCCTCCTTAATCGTAATCCTTTAAAAGACTCCACCGTTTCTGAATACGACTTAAACATTATTTTTCAAGGAAAAAAACAAACAGTTATTAACTCTTTAAACTCGGTCCAGCTGTGAAAAGCCATGCTCATAAATCACAGTGTTGGGTATGGAAAAAGTGAGCTGCATTTGTATTTTTGAAGATAGTATAATGTTTGCGAACCAGATAGATGATGATTTCATCACGCTCATTTAATCTGGAGTGGTTTACTCTTAGACCAGCTCCATCTTCCCTGTTTAGTTTTTAAGATTAGTTTTAATTCAATTCATTTTATTTGTGTAGGGCTTTCGACAATGGACAAAGCAAAGCAGCTTTGCAGAAGTACAGAAACATAGAAAAAATATATAAAGTTTAAGGTTAACTTATTACTTTATACCTAATGAGCAAGCCAGAGGCAGAAACCTTGAGAGGAACCAGTCTCAGAAGGGAACCTCATCCTCATTTGAGTGACACTGGACAGTAAATAATGTAAATGTAAATAATGTCCTTTCTGAAACAGCAACCAAGAGCTCTTGAGGAACTAATAGGTCAGGGTAGTATCTGAGTTCATTTTTGACTCGTTCCTTAATGCCAAAAGCTGACAGATGCAACGTCAGTCCAGAGACAGCATTCTAACCACAGCAGTCCCCTGAGTCACAGGCTGTCCACTCACTTCCTGGATTATTAGATTAATATTCAACCAGTCAAGCAGTGTTAGTAGATCTGAAGAAGCGAGGTGCGAGCTGGTCCATTCTTGGCTTTGTATTTTTAGTGTGTTTTGTGCAACTACCAGAAATACGTGAACAAAGTTCTGGAGAACGCTATAGCAATCTACATCAGCAAAGTGTATATGAGTCTGTTTCAGTTAAACAAATGCAGCAGCCTGTGAAAATGGTGAGTGGCACAGATCATCCAGTGTGTAATAATGTCCAGTTTATACAGAACTCTTGTTTGAGAGATTATCACTTAGCAAGAAAAAGTCAATCGAACAACTTCACACCAACAAACCGTACAAATACTGTACAACAAACAAAAGGCAATGACAATTACGACTCCCGAGCATGTGTAGGTGCGATCACATTATACACATTTATAAACAGACATAATTTAAACAATGAAACATCCCGATTTCCTTTTTATTGATTATGTCTGTATGATGCAAACAATATACAAAAACATTTCACTACACGTCATATTTAATTCTATTTTATTTGCTAATTCTATTTTTACTGGAAGTTTGTTAAAATTCTATTCTTAGTATGGTTTTATTGTTTTTTTTTATTCTCTTTTTGATTCTATTTGTATGATGCAAACAATGTTTAAACAATATTTAAATCTATTTTATTGTAAGTTTATTGAAATTCTTTTCTTAGTTTAATTTTTACTGCCTTTTTTTTAATTCTCTTTTCTTCATATTGATTCGATTTTTATCATGTAAACAGTCGAAAAACATTTCACTACATGTTCAGTATTTGTTCATAAAAAAAATGCTGTCTGACTTTTATACAGACTGATATTTTAGTTTAAGCTTTAGATATTTCTTTAGTGAAACATGGTGCAGCAGTGCATGATTGGAACAAACGAGCTGCTTCTACACTGTGTTCCTCCTGAGACTGAGCTGAAGTCTCATTATGTTTATATCAGTGTTTCTCAAACTCGTCCTCAAGAGCTGCACCACTCATTATGAAGCTCATCGTTAGCTCAATTAGCACACTGCCAAGCACACAGTATGCTCTTTCTCTCCTCCACTCAGACAGCGGGTAGTAATTTTACTGTCTGGTTCGGCTTGACCGCCACTAAAGCGAAGGTCAAATGGCAGGACATCAGGCGGTCAGCAGAGAGGATCCCAGCCGACATCCCTTACATCCCAATTATACCATTTCACTTCGCTGTACTTCCAAACTTTAAAAAAAAACACACAAAACGTACAACAGACAGGGACAAACATTTCCGACAACAGAACAAATAAAATAAGGAAAATATATTTAGGAAAGAAAGAAAGAAAGAAAGAAAGAAAGAAAGAAAGAAAGAAAGAAAGAAAGAAAGAAAGAAAGAAAGAAAGAAAGAGGGTAGAAATTAGGGGAAATCTACAAGACATAAAGGGAAAAAATTACACAGTTCTAAATTACTCAAGCCATGTAGACAGAAATTTAGAGCAGGGGGTAATGAGTGGGGCAGAAGGTGGCAGGGGAATGTTTGCCCACCACCTATGACTGAAAAAAAAAACACTGCAAAAGTGCCCTAAAGGATGTTAGAAGAAGAGATCAAGTGCCCTAACAGCTGCATGTTAAATGAAAAAAACATGATGAAATGCCTTCTCGGAGCTGCTACATGTGGGGGTATGTGAGGAAATGCTTGCTGGGGGCATAGCTACAATGGAGTAAAAAATAATGAAGTGCCCTAAAGGCTGCCCTTGAAATGGAAAACCCATGATGGCATGCCATCTAGGGTGAAGATACATGTGAAGAAATGTAATGATGTGCCCTCTAGGGTGCTGCGACAGCTGAGGAAATGTGATGAAGTGCCCTTTAGGCTCTCCTACATGCAGGACAAAGAAGTGAATGCAGACAAACATGCACACACCCACCATAAACATTCCAGCTAAACTTTCCCATGCTTATATTAATGCTGTATGAATCATAGCTGACTGTCTTATATGATTAATTCTATAATCAGAAAAACAGTATTTTTTTTTTAGCTGTTCACCAGGAGAATTAAACACATCTTCTAAAACTCTGAGGTCACAACACAAACTTTAATAAATAGGTTCGGACAAATATTGAGGTGAAAGTTTCTGGAACACATTTCTGGAACCTACCAGAAGGTGGTAGCAAAGCTACTAATCGCATGCAGCCATCATTTCCCTGACTTCAGAGGGACTTTCTGAAATGTCAACACCAGGTTTCACAAAAAGCATTAAAGTCCAAAGTTAATATTAAAAAGCTTTGATGCTGCCATTCAAAGTTTGCTAATTACACCAGATGTAAAATGACTGTTTTATAGGACAGTCTTCAGATAGTAGCGTAAGCACTAGCGTCATTTACAGTCTAGACATTGTGTGTGATTCTAGATAATGAAAGGCATTATGGGGCTATTATGTAAAGCCGTGGTTCTCAGCTGCAGCTCAGGGAGCTCCCCGCACCTCACCAAGCTGTTTTTCCCACTACGAACATACCAAAGACGACGTGTTTGATCGTTAAACGAGTTTTTTTAAAAAGGGGAAAATTTTTTAAATTGAAGTGCAGAAGTCTGAGAAACTGAATGTTATTTCAGTTCCAGACAAACTCACAGACTGATTTCTGGGGTAATGTTTTTATATACCCTCCTGTCTGCCGGGTTTATATTAATGCCCTCATTCTTCTAATATGTTATCATTTTCATAGGAACAGTTAATTCACTTCTAAAGAGCGCGATGTGATGAAGTCTACTGTAAGATGTTTCATTTTTGGAAGGAGTCTCCGGTTTCAGTGCATTGCGTAAGTCAGAGGTAAAGCTGTAACATTTCTAATTTCATCACTTGGCAGAAACCTTCAAGTAAGAGAAAAAGAGCAGGTGATGAGGAAAGCACTGTATAGAAATGTAAGTGATACAAGATTTAAATGAATCATCAATTCATTAAAAAAGTATTGAAGTCATTTACAAAATGTAGTCATTGGCAAATTGCTGTAGTATATGAGGGGAAAAAAGGTCTTATAGAAAAATTATTTACCTCAGATTAAATTGCTTGATGCAACACTGCCCTAGAGTTGATGAGTTTGCTGTAACAGCAAACTATGAGAACATTTACGGTGGAGAAAAAAATGTGTCCTAATGGCTGCCATCGAAATAGAAGAAACTGTTCTCTAGGGTGCAGCTATGTTTAAGGAATGTGATGACATGCTCTCTAGACTACAGCTAAATTTGATTAAGTGCCCTCTAGGGTGCCAATACATATAAAGAAATGTGATGAAGTGCCCTCTAGGGTGCTGATATATATGAGGAAATGTGATAAAGTGCCCTCTAGGGTGCTGCTATATATGAGGAAATGTGATAAAGTGCCCTCTAGGGTGCCGATACATATAAAGAAATGTGATGAAGTGCCCTCTAGGGTGCTGATATATATGAGAAACTGTGATAAAGTGCCCTCTAGGGTGCTGCTATATATGAGGAAATGTGATAAAGTGCCCTTTAGGGTGCTGATATATATGAGAAAATGTGATGAACTGCCCGATAGGGTGCTGATATATATGAGAAAATGTGATAAAGTGCCCTCTAGGGTGCCGATACATATAAAGAAATGTGATGAAGTGCCCTCTAGGGTGCTGATATATATGAGAAAATGTGATAAAGTGCCCTCTAGGGTGCCGATACATATAAAGAAATGTGATGAAGTGCCCTCTAGGGTGCTGATATATATGAGAAAATGTGATGAAGTGCCCTCTAGGGTGCTGCTATATATGAGGAAATGTGATGAAGTGCCCTCTAGGGTGCTGATATATATGAGAAAATGTGATGAAGTGCCCTCTAGGGTGCTGATATATATGAGAAAATGTGATGAAGTGCCCTCTAGGGTGCTGCTATATATGAGGAAATGTGATAAAGTGCCCTCTAGGGTGCTGATATATATGAGAAAATGTGATAAAGTGCCCTCTAGGGTGCTGATATATATGAGAAAATGTGATAAAGTGCCCTCTAGGGTGCTGATATATATGAGAAACTGTGATAAAGTGCCCTCTAGGGTGCTGATGCATATAAGGAAATGTGATAAAGTGCCCTCTAGGGTGCTGATATATATGAGAAAATGTGATGAAGGGCCATCTAGGGTATCGCTACATGTGATAAAGTGTCTTCTAGGATCCTGACAGGCATTTTAAAATGTGACCAATAACCTCTAGGGCACATATACTTTTGAGAAAATGTGATATAGTGCCCTCTAGGGTGTTACAATGTGTAAGAATCTATGATAAAATAAGAGGGAAAAAACACACTGTTACAGAAAAATAATCTTCACAATGGGAACAGTAACTCTGCTGATGCTAAGCCACCCTGGTGTTGATAAGGGTGCTATAACAGCACACCCCCAGGGCTATTACTACTCACCTAATAAATGCAGTAGAGTGCTCCCTTTAATAGGAAACAGTCACTGTGCTGAATAAACAAACCTAGTTTAAGGAGGTGTTTTCGGGAGGAGCATTATTACACGTGTACATGTGACCACATAGTACAGGGTGATATCTGATTTTTGTGACCGTGTTTCCTTCAATTAAAGAATATTGAATTTGCTTGGTTTTCTTTTCTCCTGCTCTCTGTGACCTGTGCTGACCATGTCCATATAAAACACCTCCAAAAAATGAATTAATATCACGGATTCATATCAGAATAATTTGCCAGTATGAACATAGATTTGATTAAAGGGTGGTTTTATCCCATGATCTTAGAAAGAGCAGCAAGAACTTCTACATATGGTTGAGTAAAATGTATAGTTTCTCTTACATCAAAGATACACAAGTGAAAGTATCGGGTGTTGAATCAAGATTCAAATAAAAGTGAAAGCTGCAGGTTAAAATGAGACTTTCACTCAAATGTGAAGAATTTTAAAAGTGAAAAAGTTCACTTTTTATACAGAAAGGTCAGGGTGAGGTTGGGGGCATGGAAGAACATGACTTAAGTTTTTTGGGGCTGTTTTATTGCTATGATTACTTTTTATAAATATATAATAAAACTGATGGCAGTACAAGTCACACCATGCTCCCAACCCTGCTCCTAGAGAATCTCAAGTCTTGCACATTTTTGTGTTTTCCCTGTAACACACCCACTTCGACTCAGGGAGGGCTGATGTTTAGCTGATGAGTTTCATCAGGCATGTTGTAACAGGGAAAAAACATGGACAGGACAGAGGGTTACAGGACAGAGGGTACCAGGACTAAGATTATGAAACTGTGTCCTGTCCATATTTTGTTGTTGTTGTTGCAATTTTATGACTTGCTCCGTATAATCGCATCTGCCAAATGCTTGGAATGTAAATGTTGTTGTTTTGTATCTCATCTCTTTAATAAAATCTTTGAGCCTAGCTGAAGTCAAGTGAATTGTTTAAAGTTGATATCATGGATCACTGATTGATGCGAATAATGTTTAAAAAACACTATTTAATAAATCTAATGACTGCCTGCTGTTAAAAAGAGGTTTAAAGTACATAACCAGCTAGCAAATAGAAGTTCAGACAGAGAGACAGATAGACGAAGTGATACCGATGAAGACTAGGTTTGCCGCGTTTGGTGACCTAAAAAGAGCTCTGACCTCAACCCCTCTGAACACCTTTGGGATAAATTGGAATGCTTTCCCAGATCAATGGGGTGTTCAAAAAGCACAAATGGGATGGACAGATAGATGGGTGAATGGATGGACAGATTGTTAGGACTATAATAAAACCGGTAAAAAATTATGACACGGCTTTAAGGAACATCTGAGTAGAGAAAACGTTAGCTAGCGTGCCTTGGGTTTTGAGGCGAGGGGAAGACGACTTACTTGTCCAAGATCTAGAGATTACGTGATGGACAGATTTTTAGAGCGATAATAAAAATTGGTAGCAAAGTCATGTCCCACTCTGGTGCTATAAATGGCTATAAATTGTTGTACCTCAGGAATCTCTGAAGAGAAAACGTTAGCTAGCTCGTGTTGAGGCGAGGGGAAGATGACTTACTCGCTGAAGAGTTAGAGATCACATGATATGCATGGTAGAAAAACACCTGCCTGTTTAGATCTGCCATCACATTTAATATGTGATCCATTGACGTTATAGAAGATTTCTGAATAGATTAGGTTAGACAAGATTAGGGTTTTTTTTTTTTTTTTTGAGGTGGGACTGGATATTTTTAATCTGACATCAAGGGGTTAAAATGTCGATTAGTTTACCGGGGGCTGTATTTAAATCCAGTTTTCTGCGTTCACACTTGCATTAGACTGAAGTGAATTTTAGAAGCCCTTGGTGCGAGTCTCGCGCAAACACTCAAAGAGGGAAGAGGAAATATGTTCTGTAAGCGTATCAAGTAAAGTCCAGATATATGACTCCACAATTAGCGGAAGATATGTACATTCACCAGCGTAAAAAACCGGGCTGTCATGTGTGTAAAAATGTTCTCCGCTGTTGAAGCGCGGTGTTGGTGTGATGGCGGAGGGGGAAGTCCCTCAGGAAATCCCCGCATTTCCAGCGTGAAAAACCTCCTGAGCTTCTCTTTACAAAGCTCTGAACACACCGACACCGACCTGAAGAGAAATATTACATATGTGTGGAGTAAAGTGAAAAGGTAGACGGACATTTTTTTTTTGTGGAAGAAAAAAAACAAACAAACAAACAAGAAAGAAAGAAAGAAAGAAAGTGAGGCAGAAAAGCGGATATTTCTAAAGATGGACGACGACGTTACGAAATTGCGGAGTTGCGTCACGTTGAACACTTTCTACAACGAAACTCAGCAGGAGATTGCCAACTTAAACAAAAAGATTTCATCCCAAAACGGAATTATAGCTGAATTAAGAGCCAAGCTGGCTAAATATGAGAGGACGTGTGTGAGAGTTGAGGGAGAAGAACAGTGTTTGGTTGGACCATCCATGTCTCTAGTGGAGAGCTTGTGTAAAGAAAGGCTCAAATTAAACCAGAAGCTTAAAGAGGCTGAAGTGGAATCAGCCCAGAAACTGGAATCTAGCAAAAGAGTGAGTAACTTTCTTTCACGATGAATTTAATACACTGTTTCGTACGATATCCATCTATGGTTTTACATTTTTTGGTATTTTAATACAAAATGTTACACAAGGGTAGCCAGCCAAACTCTAGCCTAGTGTTTTTCTAGGTGAAATCATTAAGGATACAAACTATTATAATATATATTTTATCAACTGTTTTCAGCTGTTCATAATCGGACCAGAAGGACGCATCATGTACCATTTAAAGCTCTTCTCTATAGGTTAACCACATTTTTATTTGAAACACCTCTATTATCTCTATGATCTGAGCAGTTGAGGTATAACGGTTTTACTCACTGACCTAAATATGGCAGTTTAGCTTATGCTGGGATTTGAACTTACAACCTTGCCGTCAGTGACCCAAATATATAACCACTGAGCCATCACTTCTTGATGGTATAACACCGTCCAAGTGTCAGAGATCTTCATCTTGATTTTTGTTTAGAAACTAAAACTCCCACATGAACTTCCATCACTATGCATTGTGGGTAATGTAGTCAAATTCTGCTACTTCCTACAGGAGATTCAGAGCCTACAGCAGAAGCTGAGGGAGCAGGAGCAGATGCTGGAGTGGCCCGAGCACGAGAAGGAGCACGAGATCCAGCGCCTGCGAGCCACCCTGGCAGCACGTGACCGGGAACAGGCCACCCAGCATGTCTTGTGCGACTCGTTGACTGATGAGGTAGAGCAGCTCAGGGGGCAGCTGGGAACCACGGTCCGAGTGTGTGAGGAGCTACTGGGGAGGCTGGAGAAGCAGAAGAACCTGCCGGCGTTTGCCGAGCATAAGACCCAGGTCAATGAGGTGTGTATGAGGGTTTGAAAATGGGGAGATGTTATGTATAGGCTCGGTTTGATTTCTGTTTTTAGATCAAATTTTATTATTTACTAAAATATTCAAATTGATAGACATCACATCCATTAAACAACATTATTTCATTATTATTTTTGATTATTTATTCATTTGTTTATTTACTTGCCTACCTATTTATATTCTTACCTGCTCAACCACACCTGCATCCTAAAGCATGCATCCATTTTAAAAAAAAGAATTAGAATAGAATTTATATTTGAAATAATAGAGGTTCGATTGAATTGGAAATCTTTTGGATGTTCAAACAGATTTCACAACTACATTTCTATAAAATCTAATCATATAACGGAATTAACATCAAATGTTAAATATTAAACTCTCTAAAATCGTTATTTAAAGCCTTTTTTCCCTCTCACCAGGTGGCCGAATCCTCCGAGGTCGCTCGACTGAATGTCATTATCACTAAGTTACAGGAGGAGAACCAGCAGCTCAAAAACAGAGTGGCATACGTAAGTGTCCGTTACTCTGCTTTTAAATCTGAGCTTTGGAAATTTGTCTCTCGTTCTTCTAAAGCCTTTCTTCGCTTTTGTACCTGCTTCAGGTGGAAAACCTGAACTCAAAGTGGCAGAAATATGACCAGAGCAGAGAGGAATATGTCAGGGGCTTGTGTCAGAAGCTGAGGGAGTCTAATGCCAGCAAGTCGGCAGGAACCATGACTCTGTACCAGCAGGAGATCAACCGTCTCAACGGCCTTCTGGAGGAGAAGATGCAGGAGTGCAAGAGGCTAAGCCGAGAGAGAGACGATCGCATGCAGAGAAACAAGGAGCACATAGAGATGCTGAACCAACAGGTCAGTAGGAACATGTGTTCTCTACACCCTGCACACACTGGCATTGTGTTACATTTGAACATCAGGTCATCCCTTGTAAGAGCCAAGGGTCAAACGTCTTGTTCGGCGACTCTCTGGCTATATACAATCTAGTACAAACTGTACATATAGTGTACACTGTAAATAAAAAATATATATGACATCAAATCTATACACAAACAGGAAGTTTTGGAGAAAATCAGTGACATCCTATCCCAGGAGGATGTTTGTTTGCGTCTAATACTTACTTTTGCGTTTGGTTTGTTTCTTGCTCTCTAACTTCAGGTCTTGGCTTACGTCGAAGACTTTAAGTCGGAGAGAGCGGACAGGGAACGGGCCCAGGGCAAAATCCAGGACCTACAGGAGGAAGTGGGGCGTCTGCAGCTGCAAATCCGTGTACAGGCAAGTCAGTCAGCATCGTTCCTTCTGAAAACACTTTTCTGCTACATCTAACACGTCTGAATGTATTTCCTGTATTTGCACTTACAGTTTATTTTTATTCGTTTATTATCCAGAATTCCAGAGAGCCCGCTCCAACACGGAGGATCATCCCGATTTTAAAGAAAGCAAGCCGTAAGCAGCCTGAAACGGTCGAGCCGCTGTTGCGGAACAGCCCTCCGGACTCGAGCTCCAGGCGGCTGAACGCTCAGATAGCAGCGTCCAGTACGTCCGAGCTCCAGTGTCCGAAATGCTTCGCCATGTATGACGAAAAATACACGGCCGAGTACATGAACCACTGCGAGGAGTGCGCCAGACTCTGATCTCTGCACATTTCACACTCACACAAGACAAGATGCACTACAGAAGTGTTGTGGAAGGCGTGTAAAGGTACAAGTATGGAGAAAGGAGAGGGAAAAAAACCCCAAAAAAAAACACCGGGACAACAAACTTCTTTTGAACAAAGTTAAAGCCAAGTTGTGACCTTCACGTCCGGATGGGAATAAATATTCAGACTGGACTTTTTTTTCTTTTTTCTTTGCCATGTATCACCCATTTTAGGGATTTATCTCGTGAACAGGAATTGAAACAGGAACACTCAGTGACTAAAAATGGGTCATTCCTGATTCCTAGAATCATCACCGGGTCCACATAGTGGCACACATATATATATATTTATACCATTGCACTGGTGAATTCTCCGTTCTGATTGGTTCGAAAAGGTTCTAAGTAACAGACAGATAACAGGTTTATATAGTGATGCCCTCGCTCTGATACGTTATCATAACGGGCGTCGTTAGAAAAACAAACCTGTGTGAACATTTTGAACGTTGAAGGAGTCTCCAATGTCGGCTCTTTACAACGGTCTGAGGTTAAAGCTGTAAGTTTTCCCACATGGACAGAAAACGACCAGCTTTTTACTGAGAAGTTGGACGAGGGAATGACATGGTGTTTCTAGCTGCTGTACCAAATTGGGTACCAAACCCTTATCGTTCTAACACGTTAAACGTAGCTAGAAACCGATAAAAAAAGTGTTGTTGCTATGGTATAAGAGGAATAAAGCACTTTGTCTACTGTTATTAGAAAGGAATCAAGTTCATGGTGATGTCAGAACCAATAACTTCACTGGTTGTTGATTTTTTTTTTTTTTTTTTTTTTTCCTAGAACAGCATGTGGTTTATTTCTTTTGCAGGTACTGTCTTCTACCTGCAGATGTGTTGGCCTATTCCTGTATTCCTTTCATATATATATATATATATATATATATATATATATATATATAGTATTCCTAAATCTATAATTTATATTTATGTTTTCTATGTATAATTAAAGCCATTTTATTTCCTGTTGAATCAACACAGTTTTAAACTGATTTTTGTACCAAGTGAAAAAGCTCATTTTATTTGAGCTTATTATTATTATTATTATTATAATTATGATTATTTTTTTTTTAATTAGTTCTACAATCCACACTTGGTTGCTTAAAATACCTCAGTGAGTGTCTTTTTGTGGACTTGTGAACTTGCAGCACTTTTTGGAAACATTTATTTGTGTAAAAAGTAATTTTTTAATATTATACGTAAGCTTTTTATAAAGGAAAAAAGTCTGAATCTTCCATTCATTTCCCTGTCATGGTGCTATTTTTTCCACCCTTTATGTTTTGTCGGTGTTGTGTTTTACGTAAGATCTAGTCTCTTAAAGTCGTACCTAAAGCGGAACACATAAACGGCTCACGGCGTTATTGATCGCTTTTGCAATCCGACACGCTTAAAAAACCAAAAACTGCATGTTAAGGTGAAGTAAGTGGTAGCGGTGGTAGCGTTTGCTGTGCAGCGCTGATTGCTGTCAGACTCAGAGGCGTCGTTTTGACTGTTAGGTACTTGCCATTTGATCGCCTCTACAGTCGAAAACATTTCTAGTTCTAAGTAAGAAAGGAAGTTCCCTACATCCTGGTAAGATGAGACATGAAAGCGTCGAGTCTCAGTCTGTGTAACACCACGGCCTACAATTTCAACACGTTTGAAGCTAAAATATCAACAGACAACATCAAGTAATGTCTTTGTGCGGGGGGGTGGGGGGGAGATAAGGAAGAGAATGTGTCGGAGGTTTATTTTTGTAATAAAAGGTTTGCTCTTTTCAGAAATTGAGTCGAGATTATTTTACCTGATTGTGTCTTGTGTTATTGCAGAAGCGATTTTGACGTGGGGGAGACAAAAATAAACCTTCCAGAAATAGTGTCATGACGATGATGATGATGGTGGTGGTGGTGGGGATGAGAAGGTCATGTGATAGCAGGCTCAGTTATAGACAAAGCATTTAGTCTCATTGCTTTGAGTGACTGTAATAGCTTGTTGATGTCCCCTCAGTGTCCCAACAAGGATGAGCATGTCAGATAGTGTCTCCAGGATTTTGGGGACTGTGTTGGTCCCTGTAAGCTTTAATTATTTGAAAAAATATTGGATTGAGATGTCAGACTGTCTCCAGGTTTGTGGGGACTCTGCTGGTCCCCATAAGCTTTAATTTAAAGAAAAATTAGATGGGTATGTCAGTGTCTCCAGGATTTGGGGGACTCTGCTGGTCCCCATAAGCTTTAATTTAAAAGTAAAGTGGATGGGTATGTCAGACAGTGTCTTTAGGTTTGTGGGGACTCCTGCTGCTGGTCCCCATAAGCATTAATTTAATTCCCCCAAAAAATGAAAGAGCCTAAAAGTTTCATTTTAGATCCCGGGGTTAAAATGAGGGATGGATTTTATTAATAGCAGAATAATAATTAGCTGTAGGTCCTCAAAAGGATAATACAACGAGTGTATGTGTGTGTGTGTGGGTGTGTATTGGAAAGCCCCTTCCTACTAGCTACAGTGGATTCCCAGCTGCTCCAATCAACAGTGTAAAAAAGTGGCAGCTATTTAAAGTTGACCACTGCGGATTTAGAAGCTCATATATATATATAAGCGGGGGTGTGTGTGTGAAGTAGAGGTTAGAGCTGCTATAAAATTAAGAAAAGTATAAAAATAAAAAGATAACATGTTCATGATTTATTACGATCAGAATTCTTTTGCCAGAGACTGCTTCAGGTTACACAGGAGAAATAAATATAAATGAACTGTAAATAAGAAATATTAGTAGTAACAGTCGTAATGCTGAAAAGCTCCATCGTTACTGTTAAGAAGCAGTTGATTAAATATTAATATACAGTTCATATTTCATTTTTTGAAGTCTTCTATTTCTACCCGTTAAACAAGAACAGTGTTTTGTTCTGAACGCTCACGACGCAGCCCGAGTTTCGAGTTTATTTATATTTCTTTGTGAAGCCTGCCATCGTTCTCACCAGAGTGACTGTGTACTTCTCAAACCAGTCATCTGTGATTCATCAGAATCATGTTCACAACATCTGAGTTGGGGGAAAAAGTTCAGAGATTTGTTTACGGTATGTATGCTGATCTGTGGAGAGGGAAAAAAAAGAAGCTCCAGTCATATCATGATATGCATCATGTGTCGAGAAGGTTATAAAAAGAAGGTCGTAAATTATTCTTCATGAACGCACAGGATTGATCAGAGTGCTATGACGTAGGTTTATACACACACTCAGACACACACACACACACACACACACACTCACACACAGGCCTGTTTTTACTGTGACTTTCCGTTAAAAAAGTGTCCTTTGTAGCTGGGAAACCCATCCTTAAAGTTCATCTGAGACCCCCAAATGGAGACAATACATCATACGTGCACACACACACACAGGCATTTTTTTTGAGATATAAAAAATATATTAACACAGACACACATACACACTTTTAGGGACAGTTGATCCCCATTAAAATATTAATACACACACACACACAGGAAATTTTCTAAGATATAAAAATATATACCCACATATATACACACACACACACTTGGAGATGGTTGGTCCTCATTAAAATATAAACACACACATTTTTTAAGATATGACCACACACACTTTATTTAAGATACAGTTGGTCCCCCCTTTAAGATATAAAAATATACCCACATGTAACACAAACAATACCCACAACACACACACACACACACATCCCTTTTGGGGACATTTGGTCCTTGTCAAGATTTAAACACACACAAACACACACACACTAACACACATTTTTTGAGACAATTGGTCCCCATTGAAATATAAACACAGCCACACAACACACACACACACACTTTTGGGGACAGTTGGTCCCCATTAAGATATAAACACACACACACCCAAACCTTTGGTCCCCTTTATTTATATAAAAAAATATACTCACGTATAACACAAATAAAGACACACACTAACATGCTTACTTTTGGAGACAGCTGGTCCCCATTAAAATTTAAATACACACACAGCCATTTTTTTAAATAAAAACACACACACACACACATTTGGGGACAGTTGCATCACTTGCGTGTAACAGGTTTCCAATAAAAACATTTAAAGTGTCACTTGCAGCCGAGAAACCTGTCCATAAAGTTTATCTGAGACCCTCAAAGAGAATTCACACACACACACACACATTCCCCTGCGTCACGGAGCCTGATTGACCCCAAGCTCAGACGTGCCATCAGGAGGAGGGAAAACTCCAGCTGAAGTTTCACACACTGTTTTGCTCATGTCACTCTCTTGAAATGATGTCAGTGCATCTTGCTCTGTGGCACGGTCTGGTGTTCTCACCGATCAAATGTGTGTGTGTGTGTGTGTGTGTGTGTGTGTAGAGCTGGAGCTATACACTTGATCAGTGAGAACAACTCTGAGAACACCAGATCGTGCCACAGAGCAAGATGCTATGCAGCTACACACACACACACACACACACACCACATGACTAGCTAGTTAAGAATAGCTTGAGTGATGAGTGAGTGGGTTTGGTGATTGTTCCCCTAGAAGAGTTGATCTTCAGAGAAGTGAAAGGTGGGCTGCAAGGGATTCTCCACCTCTTTTAAAACACACCCCTATTGTAGGAGTGTGTGTGGGATCTGGGGAGAAAACGTGCACATGCGCACACACACACACACACACACACAATCCTCCCTCTTGTGGAAATAATTAGGTCAGGGAGTGTCACATGACTCTGTAAAAGGCCTTCAAGGGGAAAATGTCCATCATGCAAATATACATTTCTCTCACTCTTTCTGTCTTTTACTTTTTTCTTCTGTTCTTTGTAAGTTAAGTGAAACGCTACGATTAAAAGAACTCAGACACTGATTTCACGCCACCGATCCTCACCACATTTCGGCAGGGAAAATCCCTTTCTAATCTTTTCTACTCCCTGATGAAGAGCGAGCTGTTACCGCCAACACGTCTACACAAAACACACACAAACACGCAAATCCCCTACTTTTACCTGCTGCTCCGCTCTGAGTTGGGAAAAAAAACAAGCGGGTGCCATCGCTCCAGCCTTTAATTGGACGTGTAGCTGAAAATAATGGGAATTTCCCATAACAAGGGAATTCCCAAAGCGTCGGTTTGTCTATAGTGCACATTTAAGAGCATTCCAGTTGCTGTCGAGTTTGAGATGCTTTGCAACCACTTTAAATATAAGAGAAAAAAAATCCAACTGATTAAATGACCACATTTATAACGTTAGCTTATACACTTGAATCATGTATGTAATTATCCGATCCACCAATCAAGTGGCAGCATCGTAAAAACACAAAAAAAACTCCATAGTCAAATCCTTTTCTTTGCATACCCCAGCTGAGGAAGTTGGGGTCAGAGTGCAGGGGCAACTATGATACAGCCCCTCTGGAACAGAGGGGGTTAAAGGCCTTGTGGACAGTGGAGCTTGGTGATGCTGGGGCTTGAACCCTAATCCTCAATCCAGAGCCTTGACCACTTGAACCACCACTGTTCCCAGCAGGTCTAATAAACAGACAAGAAACATTTTGTTGAAGAGAGGTGAAAGGTCAAGCTAACAGGAAGGCTATGTCAAACTCACATAATCACTCTTTGCAGCCGTGATGAGCAGAAAAGCATCACATCACACCATCATGCAAGATTACATCAGCAGAAGGCCTGAATCTGGTCAGACAAAAACAGGAAGCTGAGGCTTATAACACACACAGTGAAGAACGGAAACAAAACCAGGTGGCTAACTAAGGCGAAGCTTAGCTAAGGCGGAGCTACTAATCTAAGGTGTAGCTACAGATCAAATAAAAGTGTACAAGAAATTTGGCTTTATTAAAAAAAAAAAGCTTACGAAATCAACGGATGTGTCGGATTATCCCCAGCGTGGACGGGTTTCTGGAAAGGGGGGCGTGTCTAACAGGGACGTACAGGGTAAATTCAGCTTGAACCGTAGTGACCTTTCACCTCTCATCAGCAAGATGGGGTTCTTTCGTCATGAAGTTTTCTTCTCAAGGGTCTCGAGGATCTTTCCTGATTCGTGGTGTGTCGTGGGTAGAATAAATAACAACATTTTGCCTGTTTATTCTGGAACACAGTAGGTCCATACTGACCTGGGATTACAGTTTGAGAAGGAAGTTATACGAACAAATAAACAAGGGTTTGTTCTTCCAGGATTTTGACGAATATTTTGAGCAGCACTGGTGTCGGAGGATGTGGCAGATTTAACGCAGCTCGGTCCTGTTGGTTTTGGACGTCGTTTTTCTGCTGTTCAGCTCAGACAAACCTCCATTGTGTGTGAGCGTGAGCAGCAGCGGGGCTTTCCCCTGCGCCTTCTTTAATGAAAAGATTCCTTCCAAGGATCCTAAACTACAGACTAGAGAGATGTACATGGAAGCGGAGTTTAATCCCATTCTCTAAATCCGTATTTAGTCGATTGCAAAAAAAAAAAAACCCACACAGGCTTAAACGTGTCATCTGAAGTGTACACGTAACATTTTGCAATCACGTGACGACTTGAACACACGTACGTGTTTATAAATGCGACAATAAATGAATCATGTGATAAGACTAATCATGACACAGAGACCAAAGTGTTGATTCATGTGAACTTTTCATGAGATGAGATCGTGAGAGAGCTTGTACGTGTCCATGATATTTCCTAAGAGATTTAGTTGGTTGGATTGTATTCATCTTTAGCAATCATGTAACAGTCTATCCTGGGAAAAGTAGGGGTAAGATGGGAATACATCCAGAATGGGAAGCCGGGACATCCTTCTCTTTCTCTTTCTCATACATGACACACACAAATGTGCCTACATGCATGTTTTTGGATAGCAGGAGGAAACTGGAGAACCCTGAGGAAACCCATAAGATCCCTGGGAGAACCCAGACATTAATCCTAGCTCGAGAACATTTTCATTATACTTAAGGATGATCGAGCAGTTAGTGAAGACGAATGAACGAGTGTCCAGTGTTGGAGAACACTTCATCAGGTTAGGTATCCTCCCCCCTCCATTAATTAAACCAAGAAAGGAAAGAATTACATCCATATATGATCTTATATTAGATTTGTGTTTCGGGAACTGCATCATCAGCTCATCCAGCCAGACATCATCTACGCAAGAACAGAAGGTCATGTCTGAGGGAGTCGAGACTGAGGCAACGTTCCCATCTTTCCCAACACCATCCAAATTTCATGATTCTACAGTTATGTCAGCATTGCGTCATAAACGAGCTGAAACGTTTCACCTCAACACAACAACTCCCACATTACACCCTGACTGACTCCCCGAAAGACAGGACGATATCTAAATCTTCTGTTATGGCTCAACCTATCATTTCCTAGTGTTATGGTAAAAAAAAGGTCAGTCATCTATGAAGCAGAAGCTGTTTAAAACAAAAACCCATGAGAGGAAGTAGGTAATAGATCATCAGCATTGTTACTGGTATTAAGTGAGACATATACTTCCTCTCCAAATTTGTGAGCCAGATAGGTATCTTCAGAGTGAGAAAAGAAACAAAGCTACCATGACCTCATTTTTTCGGGGCAACTCAAGTTACAACAACCAGGTTACTGACTGGCAAGAGGCACGTCGAGAGTTAACGAAAAAACCCTGTGAAATATGCAAAACTGAGAGGAGATACCGCACTGCTGGGGGAGAAAGACAACAACAAAAAAATGAAAAAAAAAAGAAAATATTCACAGAAATATTAAGAACATTAAAGTGATGCCTACGTGTTGGAACAGAGAAATTCAAATAAACACAAAAACAAACAAAAACAACAAAAAAAAAAGCATAGAAGAAGGAACCTTGTGACATGATAAAATTGCTGAAGTAGAAAAAAAAAGTTAAAAAACAGCCTAGTTTAAGATATATTGTTTAAAAACAACAAAAGAAAAACATATAAAGGGTCTAAATAACCTAAATAAATAAATAAATAAATAAATAAATAAATAAATAAATAAATTTAAAAAAAGTAAGTACATGAATGAAAGAATGAATGAAACGTGCTGAGGAACAAAGCTTGTGTCTGGATAAAAAAACAATTAAATAATATAATATAATATAATATAATATAATATAATATAATATAATATAATATAATATAATATAATATAATATAATATAATATAATATAATATATATGACAAATTATTGAATCATTTTTTCTTGTGGTATACCCACCACAGTTGTTGGCTTGAGTTTCAATAAATTGTTTGAGATGAGGAAATCACCACTGCATGCTTCTACTTAAATGCCCTACTTTCATGATATAATATCACTGTAGCGTGAACTTTTTACATTTTCCATAAATTTCACCCAAAAGGCAAATATCCTTAACTTTTTGGAGTAGTGTATATATACATATATATAACAAAAATAAGTAAGTAGATGAATGAAGGAATGGAAGAATGAATGAAATGTGCTGAGGAACTAACCAAGTGTCTGAATCTACCTAAAAAGACAAAAATACTCAAGTATAGTGTTGTGTAGGAGACAAGCCTGTATTCATTTAAAGCCAAGTGTGTGTGTGTGTGTGTGTGTGTGTGTGTCTATAAAAAAACACACTCAATTATGCTAAAGGCCAAAGTGATACGTCTTATGCAGGGATGAAGACAAAATTAACCTACAGGGAAAGAAGAAAAAGTTCCTCGGGTCTTTTTTGTCTCATGTTTCTCGTAGGCAGTCACTCCAGCACAAAGTGAAAGTGTTTTTGGCAGGAAGTGAAGTGGGGGGAAAAGGCCCAGCTTCAAAGGTCGAGCTCTGGAGGTGGTTAAGTATAGAAAAAAAAGGCAAAAAAAAAAAGATGGCCTAAAACCTTAGTGAGGAAGTGAAGTCACTCAGTCTGCAGCTGCTCTGCGAGCCCTCATGTCATCAGTCTCAGGTTACGAAACATGAAATTGATATTAGAAATATACAAATTGCACAAGGATTTCGGTAAAGGGTTTGACTTGCACAGTTTCAGAATGTTCCGGCGGGTCTGTGTGACCATCACCTCTCGGTTTGTGTCCCCTTTTCCGATCATACAGAGGAACTTCTCGACTAAAATGGAAGTCATACGGTGAACTCATTTCTCTTCACTCCTGTGTTTAGTCAAGCTCCGCCTCAGAGTGCTGTAGGGTTTTCATTCCTAAAAAGCCCACCTGATTCATTTCTGCTCGGGACTAGTGAAGCAAAGCTGATTTCCAAATGACCAACATCCTGCCGATTCCCGCACGTTTCATTAGCCATCAGGGACACGGCTTGTGCAATTCCGTGGAACTTAACAAACAAAAGAAATGACTAAAAAACACTGAGTTTCAAAAAAAAATTGTAGTGTTCACTTATCAAATCCTTGAATCTGATCAGATTGGTTGAATTGTTTTCTGGTATTTTTCTGTAATAGCAGGGTTATATTAGTATGCTTATTCTATACACAACTTGTTGCTATAGTAACAGCTCGTTCACAGTAAAGTGTGCTATTTTGTTATGCTAAAGTTTGCGGTAATGAGAAAGGAGTTGCCACCACCGTTTTTCCCCCCTTCTTTCTTGCGACATACGTGAGCACTAGTTTCACAGAAATTCTACTTCAATAAAACGCTCTAAAAATAACATTTTTGTTTGACAATTTAATACAAAATTGTGCTTGTTTATTGGAAAATAATCAACTTCTGTTACGTCAAGCAATAAACAATTACTCTACTGCACCATAAATTATCCTCAGCTTCCTTAAGTTATACAGTGGAACCTCGGCATACGAATGCCCTCCCTTATGAATTTTCACCTTAAGAATTGAAATTTTGCGAGAAATTTGAATCGGCATACGAAGTATTTTCAGCATACGAATGAATTGAACTGAACGGCGGCTAAGTTTCGCGGATGTCTGGGAGCCGTTCAAAACTTGTTAGCATCAGTGGAAAGCCAAGTGAAGTAAGTTTACGAATTTTATGAATATCTGTTCACTCAGCAAAAGCTGTTTTGAAAGAATCAACCAACGATACCGACATTTACTTTGGTATGCGTTCAAAAGCTGATTTTTTGGGTGTTTTTTTGTTGACAGATTGGTGGCGTGGGTGATCTGTTCTATTTAAAGCTTGGTGGCACGACTTCCTGTGAGGAGCCATGACATGGAATGCTTGGCTTGGGTCAGTTCTTTGTAAGCATCCATACAGTTTACATACGCTTCATATTGCTCATATTTTGGGGTTTATCTGCATTTACATTATTTCTCATGGGGAAATTCGTTTCGCGATACAACTTTTCACCTTAAGAACTCGCCTCCAGAACGAATAAAATTCATATGTTGAGGTTCCGTCTATGTATTTAGACGCTTCTGTTAGATTCTACACACAAGAGTAACCAAATAGAAAGACACTGAAAATCAGTTCTGTTCAACCTAGTGCCAGGTTGTGTAAGCTCCTCCCACCGGACCAATCAAATGTCTTCTGTTCATTTCGCTAGTAGCTTTAGTAATACAGTTAGCTAGAATTTGCCTGGCTAATAGCTCATTACGGATCAAACCGAATCCATTTTTAGCCCTACTACTAAACTGTGGCACGTTGATTTCACATCATCAGCCCGTTCTTATCCGACACAGGACATGTTCAAAGCTGGGTATTTTACTCAGGGAAAGATTTTGATTTGATTTATGCTGACTCGCTCGAATTCTAGTTATTGGTGAAGAAAAACTCCCTAAAGTAACATGAGGAAGAAACCCCGAGAGTCAAAAGGGAACCTAGCGTATGTGTCCTGCGTGGATTATGTTCATTAGACGAGAAAAAAATCCCATAACACAACTCAAACAACGTTTCGTGTCATGCAGGAAGGACATAGTACCTTCCCATGTGGCAGAACTGGAGTGAACTGATGAATACTGGAGAAATATTACATAAACACACACATGTGGGAAATGTAGAATGGCCAGTTTTCCTGTTCTAATACATTGTTGCTTAACAAACGTAGTGTGATCATCAGGCATTACCTCAACTCTGCTCGGCAATTACATCAGCAGCCTGGGGCAGTTTCTCTTCAAAGACACGCCTTCTTTAGCAAGCCCAACAATACTAATCATATCTATGAAACGTCACAGGTCACACCAGAAACTGCATCATGAAGCTCAATCCACAATAAAGTGTTTCCTTTTCCGTCATGTGGCCATTAATGAAAAATATCCCCTTATTATCTCATGGAAACGTTTCCCTGGAATGTTTTTCTGGGTGAATCCGGAGCCGAAGGTGCCGCGAGGACGGTAATTCTAGCATTGGCTCTGCTTTGTAATCATCCACTCAGCTGTTTTTTTTTGTTTTACTCTCATGTCATTGTTCAGATTCAAGGAAACGCACACCTTTTATTTCCCAAAACCTGTTTCTACTGTAAGAGCATGTGATTGCAAGGAAGCGAGGGTTTTTTTCTTTCCCGTAACTACTGGATTTCTCACAAGGGAAGCGAACAGGGTTGAGGTTTGTCTTACATAATGCACTTCCATCCTGGTACCACCCTGGACCCCGGGGGACAAACTGCTAACCCGGGAACGTTAATAGTGGACGGAAACGTGTGTAATGGAGTTTCGTCTCGTTTAAAGCAGGATCAGTGGATCGGTCTGTTTAGCAAAAGACAGAAGTCAAAGCTGGTAGGAATAAAAGCTTTGGGGTTGGATTGTTCTAGAGAAATCATTAGACCAGCTGGAAAAGAAAGCAGAAAATTGTTGATTATTTGCCTATTCCAGCACATCCTAATATTTCATTCCCTCTTGTACAACTTTAATTATTGAAAGAGCGCTGTTGTGCTTTTTATCCGTTTACAGTTACATAACCGCCTTCTCCGGAACAAGTTTGTTGGTGTCATTACTCATTTTATAGCAGCTATAAACACATTCTCCTGTCATGACCTCTGATCATGCTGAATCATACACACACTGACTTCAATCGCTCCAAGCCTCCAGTCGCTGTATTACAAAGTCGCCGGGAGCCGTTCCTGCTACCTGTTGCCATGGCAACAACGTTTCTCAGTGGGTAGCATTCGGTATCACTTTTCTTTCCGCTTAAAAGAAACACTGCAGAGGGAGAATTTGGCGTTTGTGTATCAGTTCAGCAGTGTTTATGTTCATCTGCATCATGTGGTACGAGATGAAGGGGAAGCGGCGTGAGCGCTTTGTCACGGATCATGTGACCTCTATTGTCCTTTACTCCCGTTGCTAGTCACTCGAGTGCACAGAGTAGCTCCATATTTTGCAAGTCAGTCACGTTAGGATGTGGACACCCCCACATCTAGTCACCAATGCTTGTGGTCACTCATATCGCAGCCTTTTGAAAATGAATGTTAATTTTTTTCCACTGTATGTATATAAGCAGGCCTCTTACAAAGCGCCGACCCTGGAGACTCCCTTCATACCGTCTCAGGGACTTTTTCCTTGCTACACTAGCCTCAGGCTTTGCCTATTACAGATAAATATAAATGTAATTTTAAACTCATTTTTTTGGTAAAGCTGCTTTAAGACAATGTCCGCTGTTAAAAGTGCTATACAGACTTGAATAAATTAACTAAACGTCTACTCATCAATGATTATATGTTCCTGCGCATGAGATGTTACTATAGTAATGCTAACATTGTGCGTTAACATAATCCTGTGTTACTGGCAGAGCTGCTGATGAAGAAAATGACCAATCAGAATGGAGAACTGCACAGCGCTGGGGTTTAACAGGAAGTACTGACTGTAATGTATTCAGTGATGCTAATCAGAACTCCTGTCCCCTTGTTGATCGTGTTGCTGTGGGACTCGGGCAATGCTGAGGGTTTAAACTCATCTTTAGACGAGGCAATAAAAAGAAAAGAAGCACACAGACACGTAGCCCTGCCATTCCACTGTATTCCATCTTTCAAAAAAGAAAGACAAGATTTTTAATATTACTTAACAATATGTTAAAAAGTAGCCAGTCAGGCTTCAGTGTTAATACAATATACACTCTATAACAGATCCATAGTGTGAGTATTGTTCTTTTCTTTCAATTCGATTCTGAAAGTAGTCTGATACAAGCTGGCTACAGGATGAATGAAAAGAGAGAGAGAGAGAGAGAGAGAGAACTGAATAAGAACCTAACACTGTACGGAACAGTTGTTTAATGGAACTGAATAAACCAACAAGAACAATCGGTCAAGTATTAGCCATCTTCCTGGTGTGGACCGGGTGGCCCAGGGGAGGGAGCTGAAGTGCCCTTAGTCCCGTTCCCTTCTCAGCTAACTGTAATGAAGTGCAAAATCTCTTCGCATCCACAAATACTGGGAATAAAAGGCTCTTTTTCTTCACTTATCTTTTTTTCTTTCCATGATTCACACAGCCTCCATCCAAACACACATGGAGGATATCTGAAAGGAGGAGCAACAGCCAACTTGGAGATATTGGAAACAGAAGAAAAAGAAGAACGGTAGAGTGGCATTTTGTGGTGGTTGTCGTGGGGTTTATCTTTTTTTCCTGTCTGTCCTTTTTTTTCTCTCCTCCTCCCGAAAGTACTGCAATAGCTGAGTGTCTGGATTCTTTTGAGGAAACGTACAGCGACAAGGACAAGGCAAGGCATTGTGGGTAATGGAGGTCGGAGGAGCAGTTGGTTGGAGCGTAGCAGCACTGGGATCAGCAGTCAGCCTGGTGAGAGGAGACAGAGAGAGAGAGAGAGAGAGAGAGAGAGAGAGAGAAGGAGAGAGAGGGGATTGCAGATGCTCTCTCTGACGGAGGATCTCGTCTCGTCCTCTCGTTAGTGAGCCGCAAAAGTGGCCTTTTTCAAGCTAAAGTTGGACCAGTTGATGGACAGCCTCTGTCTTGTCTGTCGAGCAGAGTCCAAGCAGAACCTGAGCGGAGAAGAGGAGGGCATAAATAACAAACTTATATACTGCTATTCAGATGTTACCTCCGTAAGCCACACTCAAACACGCACCTTTTAAAGCATTCCACCTCGCGCTCGGTCTCGTCCATATCCACGCTGTCCAGGTCGATGTCCTTGGGCAGGAACACGTCGTCTGAAAATGCAGAGCAGACGCCAGTTATTACTATTAAAAAAGCACAATAAATAACCATAACACCTTCTCTTTATATAATAGGTAACTTATTTAACTCTTCCTAATTGTTCCTCCTTTTTATTACATTTGTTCCTGTTTTGATGTCAGGTTAATCCGTTGACGTACACACGTGCGCAAGAAGTTCTAAGAAGGTTATGAGACTTCAGATAAGGTTCTAAGACTGCCACTGCTGGGCCCCTGAGCAAGGCCCTTAACCCTCTATTGTTTAGTATATATGAAAAATAAACTAACAAGAAATAAATAAAAAAATAAAATAAAATGAGATAAATTATAACTCTGGATATGAGCGTCTGCCAAATGCCAGAAATGTAAATGCTCTAATGTCCTTCCTGAAAAAGAGTGTTAATAAAATAAAAATAAAATAAAAGCAAAAAAAAAATAAATAAAAATTGTTAAAAAATATGGGGAAAATAAAATACAATTTAAATGTAATATATTAAAATTAAACTTAACTTAAAAATAATAATAAAAAAAAATCAAATTATAATTGTAAACACATAATAAATAAATAAATGAGAGTAAACAGATTATTAAAATGATTATTTTTGAGGAAAACTACAAGGATGCAAATGGAATTATTTAGCTAAATGATTAAGTGATAAAAGGTATGAGGAAGTGGTCATGGTACTTTCATAAAATTATTCATTAAACCAAAATTTTAGGGACATTTCAGACACAGTGTGAGCAAATATTCTGTTTGTTTTTGTTCTGTTGGTGGAAACAGATCCTGAAGAAGCCTCAGCACGTCACTGCACGTATAGCTCATGCTGATTTTGTACATCGATGTTAAAGGTGCGTCTGGTGATAA
This sequence comes from Hemibagrus wyckioides, assembly GCF_019097595.1. Taxonomy (NCBI): domain Eukaryota; kingdom Metazoa; phylum Chordata; class Actinopteri; order Siluriformes; family Bagridae; genus Hemibagrus; species Hemibagrus wyckioides. The sequence goes on from NC_080712.1 coordinate 6,004,942, forward strand.
TGGTGTCCGCTTTTCTTTTTCATCATCATCAGATTAACTTTCATAATTTACATGAAAAGCTATATTCCTGAACAGTATTGTTTGCTGATGATGTCACTTAATCTACTTTAGTAACTGTTCTGAAGGAGTCACAGACGAGTGGAGCGATACTCACACTGAAACATCCCGATGAGGTCATTATTAAATGTAAACACTTAAGTGGAGTGGTCATATCAAGCTACATATTTACCATACAGAATCCACGCCACTGCTTTGTCTTCCCTGTGTGAGTTATTGATTATTTACTGAAACTACAGGACAATAACGATACTGCCAAGAGTCTATTCACTGTAGTGGATAATGAGCATGCAGCGATGTGTGTTGTGCTTACCTATGGAGTTATTCATCTTGTCTGCCTTCTTCTTCTTGTTCTTCTTGGCCTTGCTTTTGGGTTGTGGAGACTCTGCTGGCACGACTTTCCCGTTCTGCTCGACGGCTGGAGACTCCATGATGGGCGAGTTCCTGTCCTCCTTCACTCCGTTCTGCTGCTTCTTCCCGTTCGTTCTCTCCTCCTTCTTGGTGTCAGCGAGCTGCTCCTCAGCAGTCCTGGCTTTCACTTTACTCTCTGTGTGCAATGGGGCCGATTTGGACGTGTGTTCTGTTACTCGAGGCATGTCGAGCGGCCGTTTTCCCGCCTCGCCGTTGGTTCTGGAGGTGCCGTTGGGTTGCTGTTTGGATTTGGACCTGGCGGTGGAGGGTTCTGAGTGAGGCAGGGTGCCGTTGGGCAAAGAGGGCGGGACTTCAGCAGGCTTTTCTTTGCCACGCCTCGGACTCGATGGGCCGATTTTGGCTGGGGGTAAAGGTACGAGCTCTTTAACGGGCTCTTTAACGGGTTCTTTGAGGCGGACGAGGCCGTGTAGCAGCTGTGCTTTGCCGTTCTGCATGTTTTCCAGAACGTTCTGTGCACTCTGGCGGAGTGGCTGAGGGTTGTTAGTGGGAGCGGGCGACGGAGACGGTGTTTCAGGCTTGACTGTTGCTGTCGGAGCTTCTTTGGCCTTGCTTTCCCTCTTTTTCTTCTTGGTGGTGGATGTGTTGTTGGTGGAGTTGTGGAGGTGCTGCATCTCCTTCAGACGGAGTAGCTCCTGCTTGAGAGCTTCCTCCTCCTCCTCCTGGCGCCTCCGCTGTGCCTCCAGAAGCTGCTGCTGCTGCACCTCCCGCTCTCGTGCCTCCGCCTCCAGCCGTGCTTTTTCCTCTAGCTGAAATGCAAACGCATATATACCACAAATATTATTCTAATAAACGTGTTACATGCATACACAGTATATACAGGTGGATACCAGACATGCACCCAGAAAACTAGGTGAATATCAGACATGCACCCAGAATATCAGCCTTTCACATTCAGTTTTGTCGTTATTTCATTGGTTTCGTTTAACATTTAACAGCTGATTGAATTTGTTTTGCATTTTTTCATGTTTGCTGCCTTTTAAGTGCTAATTTTAACACAGAAAACTTATTTATTATCTGCTTTATAAAATAAAGAGTATTTGACAATGCTGAGAGTAGATAATTCATTATTGGTCAGTCTGTTATTGTTTTTTTTGTTTTTTTTACCTTCTTCTGTTTGTGTCGTGCACGCTTGGCTGCTTTGGCGCTGGAGGCGGGTTTGTTGCCACCGCTGTTGATAAACTGCAGTAGATCCTCCACTTTGCGGTGGTCCTCCATCCCCTCTCGTTCCAGCTCTTCCTTCTTGGGCTGTTCCTCTTTGCGTTTGGTGAGACGCAAGCGGAGCTTCTCCCGCATCTCGGCATAGTTTCTACTAGTGGGAGCTGCGGGGGGCTACGTGAAAAAGGAAAAAAAAAGTAAGAAAAATAAATAATTTTTAAAAAAATTATATTGTTTAAGTGTAGTAAGTACACTCCCTCACCCCTCCATGGCCAAAGAATTCACAGTAGCAGCAGTCGCAGTATTTTCCTTCCTTCTGATTGGTGGAGGTGGAGGTGGATGAGCTGTGTTCCGAGCTGCTGTCCTCGTCCGGACTCTCTTCGTATGCTTGGTGCTCGTAGGCTCCGCCTCCCTCGCACCGGTGACCCTCGCAGTCCGGATCACTACCACGCAAACAGCACAATGTCATGATTTAAACCACTGATTATTTACTGTTTGAGTGTAACTTGAGCTGCACACTGACCTGCACACACTGCTGGGCCCACTGATTGGTCCATCAGCCGGCATGGGCGGCTGCTCCCCACCGGGCACACACAGCGTCTGGTGGGTTTCTAGGAACCCCGGCGCTGGAGCTGCAGTCTTTAAAGGCTGAGTGGCCATGCTAGGGAGATGTGTGCTGGGGACAGGGGGGTGGGTGGCACCGCTGAACGGAGGCAGAGACACCAACCCTGTGGGGCTGTTTCTAGGAGCGATGGGGCCGGACTGTATGTGGTCCTCTTTAACTATATTGTGGAATACTTCACCTAATATTAAAAATAAATAAATAAATAAATAAATCATTGGACAATGCTAAGAATAAAGTCACATAAAGGCAACTAAAACAGAGAGTTAAGTGATGTACCTAGTGCAGCGGCTCTTTTCGCCGAAGTGTGGATGTGATTGTTACTGGACTGGACAGTGGTGGCGGTGCTGGAGACCGAGGAGATGGCCGACGACGTAGCCATCACCACCTCACCCGCCTCCATGAAGGCATCTTGGTAGTTGAACAGACACTTCTTCTTCTGAAGGACACTCTTCTTCTCCTTACCCTCAGGAGCCGGGAGGGACGAGGAGCTAGACACGGGGGAGGCGGAGTCTAATCCTGGGCAGAAGAAGGGGTGTGTCAACAGCGGTGGTTTTAATACAATTCCACATCTAACACTCAGTCCATATGGCACATGTTTATAGTCTATTCTTCTAGTTTATTTTAAAAACTAGACCTGAATCAGAATAGGACTGTTTAATGTTATGAGCTTGTCTGTGCTTTTGTAGCGTAACGGAAGTGAGATATAGCGAGAAGGCAAAAGGAGACAGTCACCGGGTAGCGGCTCCTGCAGCAGTACACTCGGGTTCCAGTTCTTCATCATGTGCGTGTCCCACAGGTTCTCGAATTTGAGTGAGGGACAAGAGAGAGAGGCGCTCCAGTCTCCGGCTCCACCGCTGAAGCAGCTCTGGTACACGTGTTCAGGCAGAGCCGGGCTGAACACCTGCTGCTGCTTCACTCCTGTGTGATTGGATACCGGTGCTGGTGGAAGAGTCTACAACCACACGTGTTGCGCACGCACGCACACACACACACACACACACACACACACACATTAACAACCTAATACTAATAAATTACAGCCTATTACTTCTCACATTTGTAAAAATATAAATATAAAATATTACAATATAAATTATTATATTACATACATATATATATATATACACACACACACACACACATATATATATATATATATATATATATATATATATATATATATATATATATATAAAACATTCAGAAAAACAAATAAGTTAAAAAAAAAAAAAAAAAAAAGAAGAAGAAGAAAATGTCAAGAATTAATCAGTTTTCAGTTCCTTAAAAAAACACTTTCATGTGTAATACTTTAGGGAGTACAGTCTCTGTCTACATCTGTCTGTCTGTCTGTCTGTCTTTCCATGTCTCTCTCTCTTTCTCTCTCCACCTTTCTTTCCATCAGCAGGCCACTTTTTAACTTGGGATTAAAAGAAATGAGTTCATGAAGAAACTGAACATTTCATATCAGCTGGAAAAAAGCTCCTGTTTATTGCTTATGAGAGCAGAAACGTTGTAAAATGGCACCACCTGCTGGTAGTGAGATGAGATTGCAGTAGTACATCAGTAATTCAGTGTGTGTGTGTGTGTGTGTGTGTGTGTGAGATAGTAATTGTTGGTAAGTGTACATTTTTGCCTCCTTAAATATACTGAGTCCTTTAAATGACCAGCCCCAATACTGCAATACTCTATCTATCTATCTATCTATCTATCTATCTATCTATCTATCTATCTATCTATCTATCTATCTATCTCGAGTCTAATTCTATATTTATTTAGCTTTTACAGGATACAATCAAATTGACAACTAACCATATGTTGGCCTAATTTTTAATTAAAATGCAAATAAAGCATAGAAGGCTAGAATTATCACATGCTGTGTGTGTTTGTGATGTGAGTGTCTGACCTTGCTGTGTGTGAGGGGAGGGCTGGAGTAGAGTGTGGGCAGCAGCGGCCGGGGCAGATGGGGCAGGTTGTGCATGGGCAGATGGCCGTGGATGTGGGGGTAGAGGTGGAGCGCAGGGTGAGCTGGACTCTTGTCTGTGAAGAACTGATGGGGTGCCGTGTGCAGGTGCCGAGGAGGCAGAGCGGCGGTGCCCAGTCCTGCTGTACCGCCGTCCATGCTGCCCTGGTTACACACGTGACACTCGCATGGGTGCTGCACCTGCTCCACCTTAACATAGAACCACAAAACACACTTTACTATACATCCATGGCACTTATGCCTGGCCAGATTTATATGCGAGGGCTACCATCAAAGCATGTGACCAAGTTTAAGTAAATAAATACACAGCATATACCATGGCATAAATAAATTATTTTGGTTCCCCTGTAACATGACAAGATATTTACAACATTAAATATAAGAATAAAAGTACAAACTGCTGTGGTATAAAACACTTCATATACTGTATACATGCAGTTATAGAAGAATAATCATCTTTGGGGGTAGCATAAGGGTCTTAGCTTCATCTCACCACCCAGTTATTGGTTATTATCCTTCTACAGCACCCCGTGCCCTATCTATCTGTCTGTCTGTCTGTCTGTCTGTCTGTCTAGATCTATAATGGATAATAATATTTTTACTTTCTATGAAAGCTGTACTCATGTTCTAAGCACATAAACCAGAGTGCTGAATGCGTGTTATTGTGTCACTCGATGCATCTTGGCCATAATCCATGTAAAAGCTGCTGTGATTCTGGGGAAAAACTTAAAAAAAAAAAAAAAAAAAAAAACACAAGCTCCTCTAAATTTGTAGTTTGCTTAATCACGAAATCTTGAGGGGATCATGCAGTGGCGTTCATATTCAAGCTGTTGTCAGTATATAATAAATATATACATAAATTAATACATATATAATAAAATCATTTAAACTCTTTATGTGGACTTTCATAAGAAGGGCAAGTTGCTGAGAGCTGTGTATTATTTGCCCTACCTGTGCATGTGTGTACGAAGGAGGAGGACTGTCTCGCTTCACACACGAGAGCTCCCCCTGCTGGCCTGAAGGCTGAGCACTGCTCTCACCCTCCACTTCCTCCTCATCTCCCTCAGAGGAACTGCTGCTGCTCCCTCGCGGTGACTGCCAGAGAGAAAAACAAAATGAATTACATTACAGGATTGCAGGACACTGTAGAAATGTGCAAGGAGTCAGATCTCGAGGAAAGATTAATGAGTATTAATCAGTAGAAACTTGGTCTTTAACACCCAGGAACTTGGACGTCAGTAAATTAAAATTATCTTTTGCCCTTAGTGGACCTTTCTTGTCATCATTGCATCATCCTTTCAGCAAAAGATCTAACTGCTGAAAGTCCAAGCAGGCAGACGCTGATCACAAAAACCCCAGCGCACGTCAGTGGTCCAGCAGCATGAATTCACAGATCACCTACATAGCGTTGACACAAAGTGAAAGTAAGCACTGCCTGAAGCAAGTAAGGTCACTCACGCACGCAGCACGTCTTTTTCCTCTTCATCAGTCATCTGTGTAACCTGACTGGTGTTGTAACTCAAAGCAAAATGGCAGTGGCATCGGCGGGGATGCCTCCACCTCCGCCGTCTACTCTGTCTTTCCATGGCAGAAATACCCTTAAAATATACCTCAAGTGTAAAGAAATCTATTTCAGACATTTGCTGTGGCCTTGAGCTCAAATCAATTCCTGGATCAAATCCTAAAAATGTATTCAGTTCATCTGCTGGTTATCAGTTCATCCACTTGTTCTTGCTAAGAATCTGGGATGGACGCTGAAACCTGTGTAGATGTGGAAGTGACTCAAAGCGACTGTCAGCTCTAATAAACCTGTAATTGTTTTATAATTTCATTAAAAGCATGTGAAGAAGCACTTTCTGAAAATATAACAAAATAAAGTATACACTTTGTTGCTCTTTCTTTTCCTTTTCTGTGCTTTCCAACCAGTTCCAGTTCAGTTTCAGGTACTGAAAGAGATCACGTTACTGAGGACATATTTAGCAACGTAATTGGATTAAAAACGTTTATTCCCAGATTACAATTCCAATAGCTCTCCTTTCAAGTAGTGCTTGAGAGTCACTTCAGGCAGAAAACAGGAACAAATCGATAAGTAGAACTGTACTGACCACAGTCCAGAGAGAGAGAGAGAGAGAGAGAGAGAGAGAGAAGTCTTTCTAATAAAAATAAAGAAAGTTTCTTGTGGTAAAAATATTAGCACTATAGCACATTTTATTGCTTTCGCTTTAAACGTATTTGGACACACAATGTGGCCGCTGCTTTGTTTTGTTTCTGTCGTGATGAATGATGAAAGTCCAGCTCTAGGTTATTTTCAGAATATTTTATAGGTTTATATGTGTAGCTCTTGTTGTCTGATGAACAAATATTAGTGTTGTGTTTATTATGAAGTCTAAACCTATTACAAAGGAGTAAACATGAGGAAACGGGATAGTTCATTAGGAGACCCACCTCATGTTTGAGCACCGTGTTCTCTCCTCCTCCGTTGAGCTGAGCGTGCAGGCCGTTCATGCTCGCTACCACGCTGGCGTCCTCGTACCTGCTCAGGGGGTAGATGGATGGCAGCGCAGGCACTTCATCGTCGTCGTCGTCGCTGCCACTAAAGAGAGCAGAGGAATTGATGACGTACGAGTTGTTTACTAATAAGTAAAAAATGTAATAGCTGGAAACAGCTATAGTATAAGAATAATTTAAATCCTCTATGACTCACAACGTAGGGGCGCCGTCCTGGGGCAGGAGGAGACGTGGGTGCTGCTGGACGGTGATTGGGGAACTGGAGGCGGAGCCGGACCCGGAGGCGGAACCGGAGCTTCCTGAAGACATGCTTGGAGGATGAACCTCGGACAGGTAATCTCGAGGAGGCTCCGCTTGCAGTGGCAGCTTCAGGTGAAGCTCCTCCCCAACGGGGGCGTCCATGATGCCACACGTGAGGATGTGGGAGAGGCTGCAATCGTCACACGTGCACCTGGTGTTCAGACGGACAGACGAAACAATGTGTAAGAAAGTAAATGAATCATTTAAAATCGACATTTGATTAAAAATGGGGTTTTCATTTAATTATACAAGGGGTGGTTCAAGCCCCAACACCGCCAAGCTGCCACCGCTGGGTCCGTGAGCAAGGCCCTTAACCCCACCTGCTCCAGGGGTGCAGTATCATGGCTGACCCTGTGCTCTGACCCCAAACCCCAAGGATGGGATATGCGAAGAAAGAATTTCGCTGTGCAGTAATGTATTTGTGACAAATAAAGACAACTTAACTACTTAATTACCTTCATTTAAATCTTACCCACTAGGTCCAGTTTCTGGAATAAAATCACTAATTGGAGGCAGAACTCCAGTCAAGGCGCCCTTAAATTACTAGAAAATTCTGCCTAAAGGAGAAGCTTAGGCATCCTTCCCTAGACTGTCATGATTACTTTATGTTGGAAGTGATTAGCTCTGGTCTATTCGGCCAAATGAAGTCAGGGTGAACTTCACCTTCTCCGATAGTTGCAGTTGGGACAGTCTGGAATGCTGAGCCGAGACGACAGCATCTGCTTGACCGTGTCTGTGAAGGTGCTGTCTCCTGCTAGGGACTTCTTACTGTTCTGTAGGAACTGGTACAAAACAATCAGCCAAAATTAGTTGTGTAATAATTCTACAATAGAGCAATTTCTTTTCAGTTCAGAGTATCTCTGTCTGCATGAAGTGTGAGAACCTATGAATTTAGACCAGAAGATATCGAGTTACCTGCTCCTCGAAGAACCTTCTCTGTTTAAAGATCTCGCCGTCTTCTTTGACCATCCGCTGCTTAGTTCTTAAAGACATCTGTCAAGGAAGAGGGAGGAAATTGAACTTAGTCCTACGAAGCCCTGTGATTGTTACGTTCATGGAGGGACAAGAAAAAATAATAATAACAAGTCTTACGTTTTTACTGATTAGAGACTTGTGTGGCTCGGTGCGCTGATTTGTGAGGTTTTGCCCTTCCACTTTGAAAAGCAACTGGAAAAAAAGAGAGAAGTAAATGAAATATCAGATAAGCAGGGTCTCAGATTTTGTTTGGTTGAAGGAAGTAAATTCTGATTTAAGGAGTTGATTCAGAAAATGAAAAAAAATATATAAAAGTTAAAATAAATAAATAAATAAATATTCCTGCTCCTTGAAATTTTTTTCATTATATACACCATCACTCCAAATAACTGGTATATAATCTACAATAAACCAGACAGTCCATATAGCCCACAGCTGTATAAATCTCCCCAGGCTTGTCTTTTTCTTCATAAAGCTGCTAAAACCTTCTCCAAACAGTTACACTAAACAGATAATCTCCCACACAGACTCCATATAACGGCTGCCCGAGTGTCTGAGCCGAACTCGTCTCTCTGCTGCTCTGCGTCTTATGAAATCATGCTGCGGTGAAATGTGCGGACTGGGATTTCACCTCCACAGGGGTGGAAGTTGTGACAGGAAGCTGTTCACGAAGACGCAAGACGTCGAGAGTATCTACGATTACAGCAGCAGTTCTCAAGATAAATCGTGAATCCTGATCTCAGACCAGGAAAAAAATAATCCCTTTATCTTGGAATTCCTACACGTGATGTCAAATCAACATGGCTGCTAAGAGCATGAGGAGTAAACAAAGTCTCTGGGTTTTGAGAAAATAGATCATCAGCTTGTTACTGACAAAAGACCATCCATGTTTTCCCAGTTTTGTAGCCTGAATACGACATCACTCTGAGCTCCGACTTCCAAAGTAAACTGAAATGAGATTGAGATGAGATAATCCACTGAATCATGGAGCTGGGATTTTGTTCAGCCAGTGCTGTTCCTGTGTGGTAGTTTGCATCACTTATTTTGTTTGCTGTATATGTAACGTCAAGCTTGCCTGCATGTGGCTCCATAGCTGATCAGAGAACAACAGTGGTGCAACAACATCTGCACTCCATTCTCGTTGTTGTTGTTGAGGATTGTATCAAAGCACAGCTCACAGCTTGTTTGTGCTAGAAGGAACACACTCCCTGATCCACCTCATTCCAATCGTCTAAGGCTTTGCTCAGCAGTGTTACCTGAAAGAAGTTCACCTACACCTAGGACCTGGATCAAACACTGGTTCACTGCAGAGAGAGCCATCTCTCCTGCAGCATTGGGGACAGAACTCATAAAACACACCAAAGGAATTTCCTCTAAACAGAACAGACATCAGAGTGGAAGTACTTTCAGAGCTTCAAAACTACAAGACATCCAACCCCCCTCCCTTTGATCTGAAACCTCGATGTACCAGAACGACTTCCGGTGCAGATTAGAAAAGACCAGGTGCTCACCCCCCACCTAGTCCAATTCACATCCTACACCACCAACAATAGCTACACTTCCCAGATCCTAGCTCGGTTACAGACGACAGTTCACACACTGCATTACTAACAAAGCCTGCTCCATTCACGAATACACCACCTAGCCTGCTCTGAATATCTGTGAAGAGGATGTCCATTGACACGTTTCTTGCTTTCACACCTTTTCAGCAGACCACTTTAGCTGTGTGTGGTTCCATACTCTCAAAATCCATGCTCCCAATAAAACAACCCTGAGAACTGAGCACCTCAATTCTCAATAAATACAGTGTCTGAGAGAGACTATAACAACTCTGACCGACCGAAGGACGTTAAATGTGACAAGATGCCGATGTTGGACAGTAAGTCATCACCTACGCTTAATGAAGGAAGAGATAGTGGTGTTTTTGCAGGGAAAAGTGAAAACCTGATACTCCCACTGTAATCACAGGCACACTATGGTGTCAGGAAACAGCTCACACCTCCCTAAAACAGAGGCCTGGTTGCATCCCCTGCAGTTTGAGCCAAAGCAGGTCAGCTGATGATGCGGTCAGTATGGACTTGTGTATGGAAGTGGTGAGTGGTAGCTCAGTGGTTAAGCCACTGGACTGACAGGAAGCTTGTGAACTAAAATCTCAAAACCGCCAATTGGCCACTGTTGAGCCTCAACTGTATAAATGAGATGTCACTGTGTGTATGTGTGTTTTTCCATTCTACTTTGTGCATGCCGAGGCAGGAAATTACCTTAATATTATGACTACAAGACACTACACAGACAGCATTAAATGACCTCCTTCAGCGCAATGTTATATAAATAAAACCTCTCCGAAACAACAAGAAGTGCTAAAGTGCTGAACCTGCTCGTCCACGTAGTCGTCTATCCTCTTCCTGCACTCCATCCACTCCACCGCTACAGCCTTCATCTCCTGCTCGAGGGCGTGTAGACTGTCCAGCAGCGCCTTGTACATGTCCTCGCTGTACGAGTCGTGGGACGCTGTGCCCTGCCTGGATCACAGAAACAGAGGCTTGACACTGCAGTTTAAGTTAGCAGGCTGTATAAACACACACGGAACACACGCGGTGTAGAAGCCGAGCGTACTTGAGCTGGGCGACGAGAGCCGGCAGGCTGCTGTGCAGAATGGGCTCGGAGAACACCAGACTCTCAAACAGGTGCTTGTTGTGGAGCTCCCACGTCACCTGGAACTTCTTAAGGTGCTCGTTCTCCTGCAGCACAACAGCGAGAGTAATAAAGAAATCTCCTTGTTCAAAAAGGGTGAAGATATTTACTAGGATAAGAGAGAATTGGTGTAGTCTGTAGCTCAAAAAAACATGACTTCTTATTAAGACAAACGTACATAGACACCGACCAGGCATAACATTATGACCACCTGCCTAATATTGTGTTGGTCTCCCTTTTGCTGCCAAAACAGCTCTGACCCCTCCTGCACTGTGTATTCTGACACCTTTCTATCAGAACCAGCATTAACTTCTTCAGCAGTTTGAGCAACAGTAGCTCGTCTGTTGGATCGGATCACACGGTCCAGCCTTCTCTCCCCACGTGCATCAATGAGCCTTGACCGCCCATGACCCTGTTACCGGTTCACCACTGTTCCTTCCTTGGAGCACTTTTGATAGATACTGACCACTGCAGACCGGGAACACCCCACAAGAGCTGCAGTTTTGGAGATGCTCTGATCCAGTGGTCTAGCCATCACAATTCAGCCCTTGGTCAAACTCTCTCAAATCCTTACGCTTGTCCATTTTTCCTGCTTCTAACACATCAACTTTGAGGACAAAATGTTCACTTGCTGCCTAATATATCCCACCCACTAACAGGTGCCATGATGAGGAGATCATCAGTCTTATTCACTTCACCTCTCAGTGGTCATAATGTTATGCCTGATATATAATGGAATATTTTATATAATTATTTATATATTTCTGACGCTGTACATAACATTAGGTAACCAGCATGTAACATTATAAATATATTTCAATGCACGGTCATAAACTAATGGGATGCTACTATTTAAAGTGCTTAGAAGGTTGTAAATCAGCATGCAGGCCTGAGTCTAAGAAGTTAAGCATGGGAAGAATATCACTGGTGAGAGGTCAAGACATGACCTAAAGAAAAGAGGTATAAGAAGCTGGTCTATGTATACATAACATACATATGTCTGTGTATATGAGCTTAGACATAAGCACATATACTGTATATACAGAAATATCAGAGACACATGAGTATCTGTACAGTCTATGATAAATATATTTATATAACAAACGCACAACACACACAAAGCAGTTGTCCCAAATGATCATAATAACAGAGAACAGTGTATTGTGTGTACTCAACTCCATTACACGCATAGATATAATTCCCCAAATCCATCTTTAATTATTGTTTTCTTTGGCACAACAGCATTCTTTCTTAAAGCCAGGAAACATGTCCATTTAAATATATTACATATAACAACAGACAAAAGACGTGCCAGAGCAGCTTTGCTAAGACAAGCTAAACAAGCTAACGGGATGGAAAATACCAGTGTGAGCAGGAAGCTGCTGATGGTCCTGGCAGCCTGGCAGAGGGCGCTGTACTCCTCCAGGAGCAAGGAGATGAACTGGTGCGCCTGTGGAGGGCCGTGAGTTGCCCCTGGGCCTTCTGGTCCCGCTGACAGGTGCTTCAGGAGCCGGACCTTCATCTCCAGCACGTATTCCCTGGCCTGCTGTTCTAGCCGCTGGTACAGCTGGTACGGGTCTTTCTCACACAGCCTGGGAAAAGAATAAACAGGATTAGTCGAGTATCTGTGCACCAAGAGGAAGAAGTATGAGCTACTATATTGTGATTGATGTAAATGTTACATTTAAAAGCACTCTATTATGCAGGCAGTGGGTTCATCTCTTGATTATTTTCCTATTAAGATTTCTATCCTTACTGTAGCCTCACTCTGCACTCTAATGTAATGCATGTGGAAAGCATCCGAGACAGAGACAGCACCTGTCCACCAGTTCCTTCATGCTTTCCTTGTCCCGGTTTAGAGGCTGGTCCTGATCATCGGCCAGCGGCGTCCCGGTCTGGCGGTAGATGCAGCGCACCAGGTAGCGCACCTCGGACCAGTGGTTCTGCAGCTGCTGCGATTCTCGCTCCGACTCCGCCGTGATCTCCCTGAGGAGCGGAAACGCAGACGTTTCATACATCAACGTCAATGACAGCACATAAATATCTACTGAGTCATCATCGCCTGTAATAATGGAGAAGTTTTCTCAAGAAGAGTCTTGAAGGAGACTTTGTAATGATGTTTTCCACCTCGGGAAAGTCTTCAGGACAAACAGGTTGATGTTTTCCCGGCTTCTCAGTAACACCACGCCCCTTAAGTGTTTTATTGGCTACATAAAATTCACAAGCACATGGTAATACCCAACGACTCTGTTTGTTTGTATTTATCTTTCTTGAGAGTTTTTACACTTCTCTCTAAAATCTGCCTCCAATAATAATCTCACATGTGCTGAATATTACAGAGTAGTGTGTGAAAAAAAGAACAACAGGTATGAACCTTACCTTATAAGTGTTTACTTTTGGATTTGAGTGATGTATATATATGTGTGTGTGTGTGTGTGTGTGTGTGTGTGTGTGAAAGGTCAGAGAGGGTGTGTTTGTTAACACTCCTGTACCTCCTCTCGCTGCATGCCTCACAGCCGCAAACGGTGTCACTGGAGAGCGGAGTGCTGAGGTCCGGCGTGGGTAAAGTGGGAGCGCCGACGATTAGCCTAGTGTTGGGGCCGGCAGCATCCTGGCTTAATCCCCCATTACCCACAGGCATGCGTAACAAGAAGTCCTGACCCTGCAGAGAGAGAGAGAGAGGGGGAGAGAGAGGGAGAGAGAGAGGGAGAGAGGGGGAGAGAGAGGGAGAGAGAGAGGGAGAGAGAGAGGGAGAGAGAGAGGGAGAGAGAGAGGGAGAGAGAGAGGGAGGGAGGGAGGGAGGGAGGGATTGAGAGAAAAAGGGTGAGAGCGAGAGAAGGTGAGAGCGAGACAGAGAGAGAAAGAGACAGACAGACAGACATTGACCGAGAGAGAACAGAGAGAGAGAAAGAAAGAGAGAAAGAGAGACAGGGTGAGAGGCAGAGCGAGCGAGAGAGAGAGAGAGAGAGACAGAGTGAGAGGGAGAGAGAGAGGGAGGGAGGGATTGAGAGAAAAAGGGTGAGAGCGAGAGAAGGTGAGAGCGAGACAGAGAGAGAAAGAGACAGACAGACAGACATTGACCGAGAGAGAACAGAGAGAGAGAAAGAAAGAGAGAAAGAAAGAGAGACAGGGTGAGAGGCAGAGCGAGCGAGAGAGAGAGAGAGAGACAGAGTGAGAGAGAGAGGGTGAGAGCAAGAGAAGGTGAGAGTGAGACAGAGAGAAAGAGAGAGAGACAGAGCAAGAGAGAGACAGACATTGACCGAGAGAGCAACAGAGAGAGAGAAAGAAAGAGAGAAAGAGAGCACAACAGAGAGACAGGGTGATAGGCAGAGCAAGAGAGAGAGAGAGAGAGAGAGAGAGAGAGAGAGAGAAAGGGTGAGAGCGAGAGAAGGTGAGAGTGAGACAGAGAGAAAGAGAGAGAGAGAGACAGACAGACATTGACAGAGAGAGAACAACAGAGAGAGAGAAAGAAAGAGAGAAAGAGAGCACAACAGAGAGACAGGGTGATAGGCAGAGCAAGAGAGAGAGAGAGAGAGAGAGAGAGAGAGAAAGGGTGAGAGCGAGAGAAGGTGAGAGTGAGACAGAGAGAAAGAGAGAGAGAGAGACAGACAGACATTGACAGAGAGAGAACAACAGAGAGAGAGAAAGAAAGAGAGCGCAACAGAGAGACAGGGTGAGAGACAGAGCGAGAGAAAGAGAGAGACAGAGTGAAAGAGAGAGAGAGAGAGAGAGAGAGAGAGAGAGAGAGAGAAAGAGAGGGAGGGAGAGAGGGAGGGAGAGAGGGATTGAGAGAAAAAGGGTGAGAGCGAGACAGAGAGAGAGAAAGAGAAAGAGAGAGAGACAGCGCGAGAGAGAGACAGAGAGAGACAGACAGACATTGACAGACAGAGAGCAACAGAGAGAGAGAGAGAGAGAGAGAGAGAGAGAGAAAGAGAGAAAGAGAGCACAACAGAGAGACAGGGTGAGAGACAGAGTAAGAGAGAGACGGAGTGAAAGAGAGAGAGAGACAGAGTGAAAGAGAGAGAGGGAGAGAAAAAGGGTGAGAGTGAGAGAAGGTGAGCGCGAGACAGAAAGAGAGAGAGAGAGAGACAGAGCAAGAGAGAGAAAGGGTGAGAGAGAGACAGAGTGAGAGAGAGACAGAGCGAGAGAAAGGGAGAGTGATACAGACAAACCAACAGAGAGAGCCACAGAGAGAGAGAAAGAAAGAGAGAAAGAGAAAGCAACAGGGAGAGAGACAGAGAGAGACAGAGAGAGAGAGAGACAGAGAGAGAGAGAGAGAGAGAGAGACAGAGAGAGAGACAGAGAGAGAGACAGAGAGAGAGAGAGACAGAGAGAGAGAGAGAGAGAGAGAGAGAGAGAGAGAGAGACAGAGAGAGAGACAGAGAGAGAGAGAGAGAGAGAGAGAGAGAGAGAGAGAGAGAGAGAGAGATGTGGAAAAGCACAGGTACTGATACTGAAGATATGCATCACACATTCAGCAGACAGATACTGTCTCAGAGCAAAGCCTGTAAACCTACGTCACTCATTTGACCTAAAAAGTCAGGAGAGGAAAAAGAACGAAATCAAACACGGTTTTCTGTATCATTTACACCCACACAGACGATCAAACAAATGGGTTACGGTAAATCTAAAACCAGACACTACAAACAGATGTTCCTTACGATCTTAATATACAGCTAAAGCTAGAACCTTTCTCTAGGGTTTGTATTGTGTTACGTCACAATAAGGAAATCTGAGTGAAAGTGTCACATGGCTCCTGAGAGATAAACGAGCCTGAGCTACGGTACCGGGACGTACCATAGAGGTCTGGTCGGAGGGGGGCTGCCGCTCGTCCTTCTCCACAGTGCGTTTGCAGTCGGGACAGACGTAGAGGGGCAGCTGGAGGGCGCTGGAGGATTTAGGCGACTGTCCTGTGCCATTCTGACCCGAGTCCTGTGAAACGGTGTCTTTGCGCTCGCTGCGACAGAGCAAGCAGCGATCGCCCGTGGTGTAGGGAGCCCTCTGGTTCAGGCCGAACGTGAACGGGGTCTAAGAGAGAAGTCAGAAAGAAGAGTCAGATTCAGATGCTGTGAATATACTGAAAAAAAATTTGCTGCTGCCTCAATACCGATGTATCTGCCTGACGTAAGCCTAGTGTCCGGCGAAATGACAGTAACCTGAACGCATTTCACAGTTAATGATGTTTACTTGCTCTGTGGAGGAACTACAGCAGCTTCCCATGACACACACAACCTGATAAAACATCTTAAAGGTAATACTCGAGTAGTTGGAGTCACTGCTAGCAGTACACACTCTCCAGGTGAGAAGAAACATCTACAAACAAGGCTAGGTAGGAAAGTATAACGAACTTGACAATCAGACATGAGGCAATGAAACCAATAAAAAAAAAGATCTCTATGATCTATGGATGCTAATGCAGAAACATAATCGGAGCAAAGGAATGTAAGCAGTCACGTCCCTGATGTACGATACTCTTTCTCTCCTCAGTATCTGTAAGAACTAAAGAATATTATACTCACTGCCTTAGCAAAGATCTACTGAAAACCGCGTTCCTGTCCGAAATGCTTGTGTGTCAGTTATATTATAAACACTATACGGGCTATCTGAGAGACAGGGGGCGGAGCTTTGTGAACATGAGCAGTAATTGATCAATCGTCAATCGCTCAATATTGGAGAAAAAAATGAGACTGATCTTACCTAAAACAGCATTAAAGGATAGATGATTAGAAAAAGATGTGAAAAAATAATAGTTCTATGAATTAATAATTTAAATATGAATAGATTTTAATAGTTACTCGTTGACCACCCATGTACACAAAGCTCCGTTCAACATTTTCAGCATTCATGACATTCTCGACCTGCCGATTCCTTCTGGTCTGAGTGCATGAAGCCTTTATTATCGCCACACAGCACACACATTAGAATTCTGTTCTTCGCATATCCCAGCTGAAGAAGTTGGGGTCAGAACACAGGGGGCAGCTATGATACAGCACCCCTGGAGCAGAAAGGATTAAGGCCTTGCTCAAGTGCCCAGCAGTGGAGCTTGGTGGTGCTGGGGCTTGAACCCCGATCCTCCAATCAACAACCCAGAGCCTTAACCACTTGAGACACCATTGCCCCTAATAAACACGCACCTTTAGAATCATTTACGAGGATGAGTTCAGCAGTTAGGGGGCGTGTCTACAAAGTGACTGACAGGAAGCCCATCCCAATCCAAACAAACATTCCGGACCGGGGTTTTTCGTTCCCCCAGCTATGTAACACACTTGCTGATGATAAAATTAGCTAAAATCATTTTGATGATCTGTAAGGAGTAAGAAATTAGAAGTATATACACACTGCAAACTGTATACGATCTTAAAAACCAGGAAAAGAGAGCTGCTAATGCAGAGGGATGAAGTAAAGCACAGCTGTGTTTAGAGAAACCCTGGCGCTTCTTAATCCCTACTTCGTTTGTATCAAAGCGGAAATGCAAAAAGAGAACAGACTTTTTGCCTGCGGCGAGAGAACTGCGGCAGCGTCAGAGGTCAAAGATGCAAAGCTGAGCGTGGGGAGAAATTAACGGCGCAAGCAGCGACTGTGATTTGAGGGAAAACCTCATGCAAACAACGAGACCTGCTGATTACCTGGAGGACTCCGGAAAAGTCTGAGTTCACAGGGCCTTCGGAAAACTGGGGCGTACCATTCCCGGGTACCTGGAAGAGATGATGCGTGTCAAAAACTGTGTTTTTCTTACACACACACACACACGCACACACACACACACACACACAAACAGGAAGTACCTGCTGAAGGCCAACAGCAGTGTGGAATCCATTACTGTTGCTATATCAACAACAAAAACTGTGTGTGTGTGGTTCAATTTAAGGAAATGAGATAATCCGTTTGTTTTATTTAAATGTACACACTACAACACCAGGTATTGTGTATTTCCCAGCATGCCTTGGAGTAACAGAGGAAACTTCAAGCAAAAACATTCATCCATATATCCATCCGGTCACATGACTCTACTGGCCAATCACGATGAGTGAAAAAATGATGCGCTCTGCCCCTTGTCCAGCTCTTATTCTCTAGAGCACTAGAGACAGACATCACTACTCCTGGCTCCGGAAATACAGCTAATTACCTTGTTGCTAACAAAAGACGAAACAATGCTCATGTTGAAGGTGTTGTGCTGCTGAGGTTCTGCAGTAAATACAGCCGGAGTAACGGAATGGCGATATGTAACGATTAACCATTTACAGGTAACCGTGTGACCAGAAATAAGACCGTCTGAAGGGGCTGCGTTTTGTTTATACCACAGCGCAGTGGAATGCTTGAATGTGATTGGTCAGGTGGGTGTTATTTTCGTGCAACAGCACAACTGAGGACGGAGTGTGAGAGACAAAAACAAAGAGAGAGAGAGAGAGAGAGACAGACCAAATGAGAGAGAGAAATAAACAGAGTAAGAGAGAGAAAGACATTGAGGGGGGGGGGTGAGAGAGACAGAGAGAGTGAGAAAGACCAACTGAGAGAGAGATAAACAGAGTGAGAGAGAGAGAGAGAAACAGAGAATAAAAGAGAGTAAGAGAAAGACAGAGAGACTGAGAAAGACCAACTGAGAGAGAGACAGAGAGAGAGGGACAGTGAGGGAGAGAGACAGACAGAGCGAGAAAGAACGAGAGCATGAGAGAGAGAGAGATAAACAGAGTGAGAGAGAGACAGAGTGAGAGAGAGGTGATTAGAGGTAGTGTAAGTGGAATAAGACACTCCAGACTGTACTGTTAAGTGAAAATAATGCATGTTGTCCCTTGTGTCTTCATCAGACCAGTGACAGTAAATAATGTTTTTCCCTCTCTTCCTCTTCCTCAGTAAACTGCCTCCATCTGAATAACTCACATAAAGGCATGTGTCTGTCCCTGCAGAGGATCTGCTACAAAAACCGCCATGTTTCACCCTTTAAAAGCCGAAGTCTCTGAACTCTGTAGTTCACTGGATCACCATCCCTGAGAGACGAGCCCAATAAGTCTCACACACACACACACACACACACACACACACACACACACACACACTCCCTGTCCTTCTGCTGACAGCCAACAGCACGTATCAAAACAAAACCTTTGCTCTGAGAGAATAATCATCCTCTTGCTTGAGTCCTTTACTCTGCTATTCCTGCGCATATCTAGCGAACTACGTCAGCTTTATTACTTTACGTATCGCTAGCTGCTGCTAGTCAGGAGCAAAAACAGCAGACTGGGGAAACAGCATGCTGGAGCTTTCACTTGTCTGGCTAACACTTTTATGATTTGTCCACTCGAGTGTCTGGCGCAAATAAAATGTTTTGGTAAAAAACGCGCTTAAAAATGAGTCATATCTGCGCAGGAACCGTGCGGCTCGGGCATCGCCCGTCCCAAGTTAACTCGATCAGTGCGTCACTCTGGAGGGATTTAAGATGAGCTCACATAAACAATACACACACACACAGAGTTTGTGTAGCGCTGTGAGGAAATGGATGTGAAGTCAGCGCCTGTGCATGATTTATGATTGATCACTGGAATTGCATCACGATGTAAACACACTACTTTGAGCATAAGAGAGAGAGAGCGAGCGAGCGAGCGAGCAAGCGAGAGAGAGAGAGCGAGCGAGCGAGCGAGCGAGAGAGAGAGAGAGAGAGGAGTAGAGATAGAGAGGAGGAGAAGGGGAGAGGGAGAGAGAGAAAAAAAAAAGATAGAGAGAGAGAGAGAGAGAGAGAAGGGGGTGGGGGAGAGATAGCACCAAGGTTAAATCCAGCTGCTCTTTTTCTTAAGTCAAGCTACAGATGTGGTTTCCGTGGCAACAGAACATCATGCCGGATGGACAGAGAAACAGAAGCCGCTGGACAGTGGAGGCGTGGTGTGGCTTGACATAAACGTGCATTATTTGTGACGAGACATGGGTTTTACACTGTAATGGACCTCGGGCCCTTTAATAAACAGGGGGTCCCAAACATAAACAGAACGTGACACGGTCATCCTGAAGGACGGCATGATCAGTGTTGGTGCTCGTGATGAAATGATGCGCTGGACATCGTCGTCCTGTTGAAGTTGAAGAGTGAATGAAAGGTCGATGAGTTAGCTGGTTAGACGCGCGCACTGACACTGACACAGCCCTATTCAGACTGAATGAGTTTCACGGCTGGAGGTGGAGTGACCTCCAGAAGTCCTCGCTGATTTAAAGAGGCAAAGCAATAACACAGAGGCTAGACGACATTCAGAAGGTCATGCTGGAGAATCGACACTGCTAGGGGTTTTACCGTGTTGCCGGTGCACACGGTGTGATCACATGACCTGCTCCCGCACAGCCACACCCCCTAAGACAAGCACTTCCAATAAACCCTGAAACAATCGGTTTGTATCGCTGAGGAATTCTGTGTGATTTCTACAGAGATGCTGTATCCTGGGGGAAAGGTCGCATTTACGAGTCCAAAGTACACCGCAAAGTCGTAATTACGAGTGGGATTTTCTTTGAGCTTTCGGAGTTAGGGGGCGTGTCAATCAGAAAACATGGAGCAATTGACGGATGTGACGTTTATAGCGGACAGCAAACCTCTTGTAAATAAATGTTTACTCCTTTCAGAAGGTGATTTTTTTTTATTATTTAAAACTAAACCAAAACAAGCTGACCGTCAGCAAAAAATACAATAGTGTTGTATAATTATTATTTAATATATAGTGCTGATAAACTTTACGGTGGCAGGTTAAAGAGGTTTAAATCCTAATCCTAGTTAATTAAGAGAAGGTTCACGTCCATCTCGCTCTCGTCGCAGTCACCACTTCCTGACTTGTACATACGGACTTCCCGGGAGCACAGGAAGTTAAAAGCTTCCTGCAGGAACTGGAGTTAAATCCGTAACCCAGCCATTCATTCCCATCTTCTGAAGCTTCTACTGTAGCGTCGGGTTTGTGTCCTCAACAAACAGCTCAGGCAGTCCAACATGGCCAGTTTTTCTGCCATGAGCCGTGGGGTTCTGTCTTCACATCGGCAGCGGGGGTCTGGCCGACGTTAACCAGAGTCCGACTAGTAAAAAATGTTCTACCGGTCATCACACTTCAATCGATGCTGGAGCTCTGTGTCGCTGTGAACCAGGATACATTTAAACATGCGCACCAAACGAAAATGCCTGGGTTAGGAAAATTCACTAATCAATTATATAAGAAAAAATGATGTAAATATAATAATAATAAAATTAATATTTACGTAATAAAATAAATCAAAATTTAAATTTAAATAATAAAAAGAAATAATTATTAGTATTATATTTCTAGAAATAAATATTAACAACATTAATTCTACATATATTAATAAAATACTACTACTACTACTACTAATAATAATAACTATATTTATATGAATAAAAATTAATTTAAAAGAACAATAATTATATTTCTAGGATATTATAAAATATGAAATTCTATTTTAAAATATAATAATTAAATAGAATATAAATATTCACATTTATATAAATATTTAAATGACTATTTATTCAAATATGTATATTAATATATAATAAAATATAATCATAATTATATTTCTAGGAAATAATAATAAAACGTTAATTCTATTTTTTCTTTTTTATTTTGTTAATAAAATATTTTTTTGTTGTTGTTTATACTGTACCACACTACAATTTGTACTCTGTAATAGTTTTGTATGTGATAAAATTTGAATAATAATTAATTAATTAATTGAAAAACAAAAAAACAACAACAAAAACACGCAGCCGGACTGGAGGTGAAATCTGTTTGTTTGGGTCGACCCCTTAACATCCTGCAACATTCCATCCATTCTGAGGCACGAAGTACGAACAGTATCTTTCCCAGAGGTTGTAACAGCACCCAAGCTGAGAGAGTCGAGGCCACCAGTGAGGGTCTGAGGTCCAAACCAGCGCAAGAACTCCTGATTAGAGCGTACAGGCGAAAATCCGTGTCTCAGTGCTCGTGGAAATGAACTGCTCACATGTTCGACAGGGAAAGAAATAAATAATACATGCGTGCACCTTGATCACATCTATTAACGTTGACGCTGCACAGGTGATGCTCTCGATTCAAGACTCGGTAAGGATATTGGATCAGTTTGCGTACGCTGTTGGGATTGATTTCGTTAAAGCGGGTTAAATCCGCTTTTTTGTTTCCTGTCGTCTGTTCAGAGGCTTGCGTCACCTAAGCATTCTAAAGGAGCAGGACATAAAGCGATACCTGATACCTGACCCCCCGGATCGTAACGTAACGTATCGTATCGTACCATATCATATTATATCATATCGACGCATCCTTAGCTGCGACTATTGTATCGCTCTCACAAACACACAAAGCTCTAAAAGCCAGTGAATGGGAACGTAGGCTCCTTGCTGTAAAAACTTCCTGTCTCTACACAATAACAATGAGACACAGACAGATAGACAGACAGACAGGGCACTCATGCAGCCATCGCCCACAACTGGCCTTTTAATTAACCAAGACAAATTGTGTTGTGTTATGTCATCTCATGTCACACTATTGACAAAGGTGTGTGCTGACCCAAGACAAAGAGGAAGAGGAGAAGGAGGAGGAGGAAGAAGAGGAGGCTGTTTTCTGAGATCTGCAGTGAAACTCTGCAGACACACACACCTTGTAAACAATCAGACTAAATTATTTTTTTCTTTTCTAAAGCATTGAGGAGTTCCAGGTAAAGAGTGTGTGTGTCCTGAGTGACGGAACTAGATGATCATCTATGCTGGTCAATCAGCTGAAATAAAGCAGGAATGTCAACAGCTAATCTAGCTAGCTAGTTAGCAATCAAGCCTTAGCCAAGTTTGCAAACATGCTACACTAGCTCCAGCTGTTTCAAAAGCAGATATTTGCTGGCACATCTGCCTACTCGTCAAGCGAAGGACTTTAATGCATGACTGAACAGATGTCACTTAATAAGAACTGGAAAGGAGTATGCTTAGCTAGCTGACTAGCTAGTTAGCATCCTAGCTAGGCCGCGTATCTCAGAGAAGCCGGCTGGAACTCCAACATGTTAGCACAATCGCTAAATTTGGTGTCTTTTACCTCTCCATTAAGCCCCGAGTCTCCATTCCCAGCGCTCCCCGTGCTCAGAAAGCTCCTGGCGGAGGCGGCTGTTGCGGCGGACTGAGCAGCCCGGGCCGCGGCTGAAGCCTCGGACTTTCCTGCCGCGCTGCTCCCGCCGCCCCGCTTGTTCTTCCTGCGCTTCGCTCCTCGCTTCGCGTCGGTAGGACTCATAGTTATTTTTTCAGCCACACAATAAAACACAGAGACAGCTTTTTTCCCCCCGTCCACAACAAGCGGCGTCTTGGCTGGGACGTCAGGCTTTTAGTCCTGTGATACAATATATGTTTAGGGATATATTTATATTTTTTTTCTAGAAGAAAATATGAAAAGCCTAACCCGATCTACCCAGAGTTGCTAGCAAGACTTCAAGTTCCAATATGGCCAACTAGGCAGGACTCGGCCAATTGGGTTTACGCCCTTACGCAAAGGCGGAAGTGCTTTCATGGGAAATGTAGTTTTTAGGCATGTGCCATTAAACTACTACATACATACATAATACTGCATACGATCTACACCGATCAGGCATAACATTATGAACAGTGCCAGGTGAAGTGTATAATACTGATGATCTCCTCATCATGGCACCTGTTAGTGGGTGGGATATATTAGGCAGCAAGTGAACATTTTGTCCTCATAGTTGATGTGTTAGAAGCAGGAAAAATGGACAAGCGTAAGGATTTGCGCGAGTTTGATGAAGGGCCAAATTGTGATGGCTAGACCACTGGATCAGAGCATCTCCAAAACTGCAGCTCTTGTGGGGTGTTCCCGGTCTGCAGTGGTCAGTATCTATCAAAAGTGGTCCAAGGAAGGAACAGTGGTGAACCGGCGACAGGGTCATGGGCGGTCAAGGGTCACTGATGCACGTGGGGAGTGAAGGCTGGCCCGTGTGATCCGATCCAACAGACGAGCTACTGTTGCTCAAACTGCTGAAGAAGTTAATTCTGGTTCTGATAGATGATGGGCCAGGGCTGTTTTGGGAGCAGATGGGGGACCAACACAATATTAGGCATATATATATATATATATATATATTTCCCCGCATGAATAGTCAATATACTGTACAACAGTGTTGTGGTCTTGAGTCACAAATTTACTGACTTTCAACTTTGACAAGATGACTTTTACGCCAGTGACTTGGGACTTTACTCAGTCTAGAGCCCTTTGACTCCACACATTGTCTTAGTTTTACAATAAACAATTAATTTTCAGCAAATCAGTATCAGTCATCCTTTCCAAGGTCAAGGCATTGTTCGCAGAGAGAGAGAGAGAGAGAGAGAGTAGCCTTCTCCTTTAAGATTTGTGTTGTGTTGTTTGATACCACATTGTGATAACACAATAGCTGCAACATGTAGAAACTGCACATCAGGAATATCAGACATGAAAGCGAGATCAGACTTCAACTTCTGTTTACACAAAGTAAAAACAGTCTAGACCTCATCTGATGTGAAATACCAAAGTTTTTAAAGTCATAGTGTTGTGTTTTTAAAAAGACTTCATGATTCATATAAATCTACTGCACTAATCATTAGTCTGGTAAACTTAAATTTGGAGCACAGTATGATTTGAAACATAAAGTTAAGGACTTAACTTGATTTAGAACATGAATATCAAGCCCTGATACCCGCAAAGCCGTGGTTCGGTCTGCTACAGTGTACATAGATGCGAGACAAATACAATGATTAATTATTTCTGCTGTGAGAGAATATATTTTGTGTCTAGTGTATATACTGTGTGAAACCTCTTCCTATCATCCTTATCCAACATTCTGAATAAAGCAAATGAAATTAAATGCTGTAGTCATTCTCAGCAGTCTATTCATCCACACAGTAATACGTATGAATGGAAAGGATGTGTTTTATGAATTTCTTTATACAAAATGGAAAGTGTGTAGTGAGTGTGGGGAAGAAAACACAGCTCCATGGTAATATTTTCCCTCAGATCTGAGTGAGATGTTAGAGCGGAGTAAATCATTACCGTGGAAAGGATGTAGTGATGATGAATTTCAGCTCTACAGGTAAATAATTTGCATTTTTATTGACAGAATGCCCTTTTAAATAATTTGTTATTAAATGACCTTAAAAAGTCCAAGTAAACATTATGTTTAACATTTAAAGAAAAGATTATTATTGTTAAGTTAATCAGTGATTTATTAGTTTATTTATGAAGTGAGGACACAAATGGTAAAAAATGGTAATATATATATAATAACACACCTATAAATTTATTTATTTATTTATTTATTTATTTATTTTTAGCCATGTGTTGCTTTTTTGGGTGAGTAATAGATTAAAAATAAAATAAAAATAAAAGTAGAAAAATGGAAAATATAATACCATAAATTAAAAGACAACATATATGTAAGATTTAAATATATGTACGACATTTTTTATTAAAAGAATTTCACTGCAGAAAAATTCAAATTTTATTTTGTCCAGCAAAAATGGGATGAATTTGATGAGGTTTTTGGAATTCATTATTTTAATCAAAATAAAATAAATATGGACGCTTGAAATTAGGTTAAAAAAATTCTGTTAAAATCTAGACCTGACCTTTAAATGATTCGTTAGTGTTTTTATAAAGTGAGAAGAAAAGAAACAAAACAGAAAACAAAACAGACAACTGCGGTAAGAATTTTATTCGCCTTTATTTCACCTCCACTCCTTAACGCAAAGCCACTTTCAACGAAAACACAACACAATAAGCCTGAAAATGAAATGAAATAAAACCAGCTTGTACATTGGCACTAGATTCAACGGTACTGAGGACCAGATTGTTGCTGCAGCGTGTGAGGTTTCTAACAACAGCAGAACTAATACACTGAATATTATACTGAGAGGAAGAAGAGTTATTGCTGAACATGTATGTGTGTGTTTCTGTCAGAGAGAGAGAGAAAGAGAGAGAGAGAGAGAAAGAGAGAGTTTATATTCAGATACAGGTATATATCATGCGTCAGTGTTTCCTTTTTTATCTAAAGAAGCAAAGTGAAAAGAAGAGAAGCTTAAAGAGGCGTCTTTAAGTTAATATGTAAAGGAAAAAAAAACAAAAACAAAGTGCTGTTCATAATAATAAAAAAACACCACCATGCTTCCAACATGAAGGTATTCGAGCAGAACTAATGCAGAATTACAGCATATTACAGCAGAGAGGCACTAACCTCCTAATTAACCTCCTAATTAACCTGTTCATTAACCAATCAGCCCTTCGTATCTTTTATTCAAAAAACATCAAACGTCTCATTTCTTCTCATACAAGAAAAACGAAACCCGATTTCAAGTCTTCTAGTAGTCTCACACACACACACACACACACACACTAGTCATAATCACACTGAACACACTCGCTCATGCTCATCGATTCACAATAAATAAATACAAACCCCTCAAATACCCGCTAAAGGCAGACGCTCGTCTTTCACCACGCAAACACAACACGGCGGTTTTTAATACATATATATACATACACCCATACTACAAAATCTTCTCGCACTCCCCCGGGGAATGGAGACATGCTGCAGACAGATGTGCAGCACCGACAGCACAGCTGGAGGCCACAGATACAAATCCCATAATGAAGCCTTTTTTTTAATTGTTTTTTTCTTTTCAGCAGAAATTGTAGTGTATTTCGTAGTAACATCTGATATTGATCAGGTTCCCTTAAATAATAAGTATTTTTCCATTATTTAGTGCATTAATTAACGTGAGCTTTAGAAGGTATTTATTGATTAAAAAGAAATTCAAATAGCCAATATATTTTAATCAAGCAAAATGAATCAGTAAGAGGGTTTGGGGGCCAATATTTTTTGCTTGTGATTAGCTTTTTTAACTTGCTGTATTACTTTACAAAGTTTACAGACCATATATGGTTTAAGTTGAATGTTAATTAA
Organism: Hemibagrus wyckioides; assembly: GCF_019097595.1. NCBI lineage: Eukaryota > Metazoa > Chordata > Actinopteri > Siluriformes > Bagridae > Hemibagrus > Hemibagrus wyckioides. Next base: position 6,031,626 of record NC_080712.1, read on the forward strand.
TGTAATAAATAATATTCGGTAAGTGAAGCATTGCTGTTTTTACAGTAAGGTCTGTTTTCAGGGTCCGTCCTGGAGCGCTACCGGGTTCATCAGGGCTTTTCACACCTAGCTTAATCCCGGGTTATCATCATCATTCTAAACCCGGGATAGAGGAACGTTTCACACGTGTAATATTAGAAGCAGGGTTATGAAGAACAACTTTTCCCCCGGGGTTATGAAACTCTGCCCTGATGCAGGATCAGCACAGCCGTGTTTACAGTATTAACTCCACATCGCGGTGATAAACGTATACAGTGTGAAACGATGCGCTGTTAGAACGTTGCGTCTGGTTGCTTAGCAACAGACAACCAATCAGAAACTGAACAGCGCGTAAAAACCTCAAATCACCTGAAAACCATGACGTAGCAACACCTAACAGAAAAAAAACAGGGTAATAATTATATTCTGGACGTTTTAATTGACCCATAGGGGAAACGTGAGGATAACAGGGGCGCTAAACTCATATCAGGCACATTTAGCATGTGTTAGGTTGTGAGAAATGTTAGGAAGAGATAAAGAGATAAATCTATATATTAAGAAGCCTAATGTGTGCATTGCCCACACAGTACCACCACCTCCACCAGGCTGAACACACTTCCTGCCCCGGGGATCAGGATTCATCCATGCTGGGCTGGAGGGAATGGATTAGTGACTGGAATAACATTTTTTGTTAAAGGACTTAACAAATCCGCACTGTTAGAGCAGCTCCAGGACTGGATGATGATACGAACAGATTTGCATTGGATTCTTAATAATGCAATTTAAAGCCTGTTGAGTTTATTAGCATCGATCTGTAATTATTGCTTATTGAGTCTGGATTTCTAGAAGGCTTGCTGGATGGAGCCTGAATTTTTGATTGCTGGAAAAAAGAATAGATAGAAATGAAGTAATATATTTCAATGCTATGAATTCACTGATTAAGTTTAAAAATATTATGTGGCTTTTAAAATGCATATCTTTTTAAAATGTTTTTTGCTTTTTTTGTTCAAGGAAGCAACACAGCTCCAGAAAAAGCCAAAAGCTGGAATGGATTTCAATCAGCGGAACACATGTCGTGTATATATTTTTGTGTCAGTCTTCCTTCCTCTCCCAGTTCTAAGCAGGTTTATTCCTCCCTCTCGAAAGCTCGCTCTTCTCCGGGTTCTTCATTACACCGAGGAGAGGACGGGGATGACGAGATGGGAGGGACATCGGACGAGGGCGAAGGGGAGGGTAAAGCCTGAAGGGGGGGAGCTCCAGGGCTTTTGGTGTCCTCTGATAAGCCAGAGGGGCACTTCTTCTCAGAGTGGCTGTGTCCCAATCCTCCTTCCCCTTGGGGCAGGGCGGAGCTGTTCCCCTGACTGCGACGGCAGAGCTGCAGCTTTTCTTTATCTAGAGCTGTGTTCTACAGAAAGCAGATAAAGAGTTCAGAGGTCATGTGTGCAAGGAAGGTGGAACACAAACACACAGAGGGAGAGAGAGAGAGATTTCGGTTATGATGTGAAATGGATATGAGAAGAAAGAAAGATAGCGGGAAACTTTGTGAAGAAGTCAGTAGTACTCATCTGATAGCTCACATTTAATTTAGTCCTTCGCTTAGTCAGGGTTTGAGTTTGTTTAAATCTTATCCTGTATTTAGAAAGCCTCTTTAATTTTTTTTATTTTTTTTAAAAATAGGAACAAAGTATACAGTATGTTAAAAGTCAGAAGGAGAAACTGTGATGTGAGGGAGAGTGAGAAAACACAAGCGAAATATTAGACACATTCTTTCCTAAATGTGGAATTGCTGATCAGCTTGTTTTTGTTGTGAAAAGTTACTGTGTGCTTCGACTAAAACAAAGCTACAACTTTTATATCATTTAACAGGTTTCAAATAAACATATGAAATAAAATTGGGCTGAACATATGATTGTGATGCACAAGAAAATTAATATTTGACTTTCACTGTTTGTCAAAAGATTTGGAATACTTTTGGTTATATTATATTATATTATATTATATTATATTATATTATATTATATTATATTATATTATATTATATTATATTATATTGGAAACGATGTTGGCTTATTAAGAATTTAGAAAGGAATAAATAACCTAGTGAAAAATTAATCTAGCAAGAAATGAATTTAGCAAAATTCTAGTGAAAAATGTAACCCAGGGAAAAGCAAACCCAGTTCTAAACAAGACTAGGGAAAAAATAACCAGATAACTACAGAAAGCCTAAACTAGTGAATAACTAAACTAGGTTAAAAGTAACCTAGGAAATACAAAACAAGGAAATTACCCAGGGAAAAATAAAACTAGGGACAAAAGTAAGCCTAGAAAGAAACCTAGAGAAAACGTAACCTAGTGAAAAACTAGGGTAAACTAGGGTAAAAGGAACCTAGAGAAAAAACAAAAGAAGAAAAAAAGTAACCTAGGGAAAATAAAACTAGGGGAAAAGTAACATAGGGGAAAACAAAAATAGGGAAAAGGTAAATCTGTTAAAAAACAATACTAGAGAAAACGTAGGGAAACACTAAAGTAGGAAAAAAAGAAAACTAGGAGAAAATAAAACTAAGGGGAAAGTAGCTAAGAGAGAAAAAACGAAGAAAAAAGTAACCTAGGAAAAAGTAAAACTTGGAAAAAAGTAACCATCGCAAATAACAAAAAGGAAAAAGTTACCTAGGGAAAAACAAAACTAGGAAAAATGTAACCTAGGGAATAACCAAAATGGGGGAAAAGTAATAAAACTAGAGGAAAATAAAACTAGGGAAAACGTAACCTAGGGGAAAACAAAACTAGGGGAAAAGTAACCTAGGGGAAAACAAAACTAGGGGAAAAGTAACCTAGGGGAAAACAAAACTAGGGGAAAAGCAACCTAGGGGAAAACAGAACTAGGGGAAAAGCAACCTAGGGGAAAACAAAACTAGGGGAAAAGCAACCTAGGGGAAAACAAAACTAGGGGAAAAGTAACCTTGGGGAAAACAAAACTAGGGGAAAAGTAACCTTGGGGAAAACAAAACTAGGGGAAAAGTAACCTAGGGGAAAACAAAACTAGGGGAAAAGTAACCTAGGGGAAAACAAAACTAGGGGAAAAGTAACCTAGGGGAAAACAAAACTAGGGGAAAAGTAACCTAGGGGAAAACAAAACTAGGGGAAAAGTAACCTTGGGGAAAAGTAACCTAGGGGAAAACAAAACTAGGGGAAAAGTAACCTTGGGGAAAAGTAACCTAGGGGAAAACAGAACTAGGGAAAACGTAACCTAGGGGAAAACAGAACTAGGGAAAACGTAACCTTGGGGAAAAGTAACCTTGGGGAAAAGTAACCTAGGGGAAAACAAAACTAGGGGAAAAGTAACCTTGGGGAAAAGTAACCTAGGGGAAAACAAAACTAGGGGAAAAGCAACCTAGGGGAAAACAGAACTAGGGAAAATGTAACCTAGGGGAAAACAAAACTAGGGGAAAAGTAACCTAGGGGAAAACAAAACTAGGGAAAATGTAACCTAGGGGAAAACAAAACTAGGGGAAAAGTAACCTAGGGGAAAACAAAACTAGGGGAAAAGTAACCTTGGGGAAAACAAAACTAGGGGAAAAGTAACCTTGGGGAAAACAAAACTAGGGGAAAACAAAACTAGGGGAAAAGTAACCTAGGGGAAAACAAAACAAGGAAAAAAAGTTACCTAGGGGAAAATAAAAGGGGGAAAGTAACCTAGGGGAAAACCAAAATGGGGGAAATGTAAACTAGTTCAAAACAAAACTAGCAACAAAAAAAAATCCATGAAGAAAATAACAGGGAAAGACTAAACCAGGGGAAAAGAACCCTAGGGAAAAGGTAACAACTTTAAAAACAAAGCTAATTGAAAAGTAACCTAGCGAAAAATCAGATCTAGGGAAAAACTAGCGAGTAAGTAAGCGAGCATAACCTGTTAAAATTCTATAATTCAGTAGGATGGCACTTCTTTAGACAGAGAACTGTCAATCAATTTCATTCAATTCAATTCAATTTTTTTTTCATATCATTTTCATATATGATAATCTATCAGTTTTACATTTTTAACTCAAGTCTGCTTCTTTTAAGTTCCTGGAACTTCCACAACCACGACAAAGAAGTCCGAGAAGTGACAGGTTACTGAGTGTAACACTGACATTCGTTAGTGTAGGAGAAAAACAGATCGAAAGTATTTGCCCCCTGCCTTACTTCTTGAAGTTACAATCTGAAGCAAGCTACAAAAGCAGTGAAGCACGGTGGTGGCAGCATCATGTTAAGAATTTCCCTTTGTTTTGGAATATTGCTAATAAAACTACAATATTATAAACTGTTATGTGAATATTCGTGAAAAGTTCATTTCTGTTCACTGTATAAAATTTCAATCTATATAAAAGTCCACACCGTCATCACATCCCGTCGTTCAAAGCGCATCTATCTGCCGTAAAGATCCACCGGTGTTTTCACTCACTCTCTCTCAGTGTCTGTGGAAGTGTGTGTGAGATGGATGGAGAGGACAGAAGCCAGGTGTGAGAAGCAGAGCTGTTAGTGTTAGTACATACCATTGGCCTGCAGCTACTCAGAGGGTAGGGATGCCGATGGAAGGGTGCAGAAGCAGAGGTACAGAGACTAGGCTTACTCACAGAATGCATACTGAGCAACAACATACAGAGCACAAACACACCTCTACAACTCCAGAACACTTTATCTGAAGGACCCCTAACACACACTCTGTGTATCTAATCCAATCGAACTGATATCTAATCTTCATGTTCAGGGCTGGAAACTCACTGGCTGGAAGAATTATTAATCAGTACCAGGAAAAGATGATAATCTAACTACTGGTGGTGTAAAAGTTGAAAATTTATTTAGGACAATATTATTTTTGCCTGTTTTTATTTGCTGGATTGCTGTAAGAAAGTGTTTAAGATCAAATATCAGCCGTAATTCAGAAATTCAATCCTGATTTCATTCATTCTCATACCACAGCGCTCTTACACTCTCGATTCTGATTGGTCAGAATCTGATTCATTCAGCAGCTCAAACCATATCAAACAACATAATCTAATGAACTTGTAAAACATGCTGACCTTTAGCTTTTCTGTATGGAGATGTTTGTTTAACACGTATGTAAGGAGTCTCCAGTTGGTACGTATGTAAGGAGTTGAAAACTCAACTAAGAAAAAAAGAAACCTAGGGAAAAGTACACATAGTAAGAAAGTCACCTAATGGAAAATAAAACTGGGTGAAAGTAACCTGGGGAGTAGCAAAAATAGAAAAAAAGTAACCTAGGCAAAAACAAAAATGGGGAAAAGATAACCTGGGGGAAAACTAGTGAAAAAGTAACCTAGGGAAACATTAAACCAAGAAAAAAGTAACCTAGGAAATAACACAAATAGAAAAAAAAGTAATCTATGGGAATAACTAAAATGGGGAAAAAGGAAACAGGTTAAAAACCACACTAGAGAAAAAGTAACCTGGAGAAAAAAAAAATAGAAAAAAGTAACCTAGTGAAAAATAAAACTAGGGCAATAGTCACCTAGGGAGTAGAAAAAATAGAAAATAGTAACCTAGGGAAAAATAAAACTAGGGCAAAAGTAACTTAGGGAATAAAAAAACGGGGAAAAAGTAAACCAGTTAAAAAAAACTAGAGAAAAAGTAACCTAGTGAAATGAAACCAGTTAAAAACAAAACTAGCAAAAAATAAATAAGTAAATAAAGTAACCTATGGAAAAACTAAGAAAAGTAGTGGAAAAAAGAAACCTTGGCAAAAGGAAACAAATCTGAAAACAAAGCTAAAAAGTGCAAAAAGTAACTTGGTGGAAAAACAAATCTAGGGAAAAACTTGGAGAAAGTAAGAAGTAAGCATAACCTTTTGTCTAAATTCTATAATTCAGTAGGAAGGATTCTTTAGACAGAGAACTGTCAATCAATTTTATTGAATTCAATTCAATTTTATTTGTATAACACTTTTAACAGTGAGCATTAAGGCGTGTATGTAAGGAGTCTCCAGTGTCATTACGACAAAGTCTTGTACTTCCAGTTCATTTTCATACATCTGACATGATTTGAGCGTGGATTTTCAAATTCCTGAATAAAAAAAATCAAACCCTGAGCTGAGAATCGAACCCACCGCACCAGTGTTCAGTATCAGACACATTACCAGTGCTGTGTTCTACTATACATGCTTTAGTCTCCTAAATGAAACACTGGAGCTCTCATCAGCACCAACATCCAACACACACCACACTCTAACTTGCTTATCCATCACGCTCACTCTACATCGTTCAATCAAATTAAATGTTGATATTAAACCCATTTCTGTTCTCTGAGAGGCTGCAAGTCCTTGTTCATAAGCATCTAAAATTCTTCAGTTACTAAAATTCAGTGTAAGGTTATCCAACTGAGGGAAATACATGAGTCCTGACTCATTTTATCTCAGACTCACAGCCATAACGTCGTTCATTTCTTTATACTGAATGAAAATGTCCCAGAATTCGATTTCTTTTCCATTTACACAGTGGGTTAATGTATAGAAAAATCTGGAGATCGCTGTGGTATAAGAGGAAGTGGCATGAGGCTGTTAGAGGGAAAATACTGCTGATGAATGTGAATTAGAAGTCCTTCAGTGAAAGTGGCAGCAAACAAACCTGTGCACTTTAATTTGCAGAACAGTCATGGAAAAGAAGCAGGTTGAAGCTAAATGACAGGATATTTCAGAATACACAATGCACACGTGTGAATAATTGCCAAAAATTGGCTAATAATTCATGTATTAGAAACACACACACACACACACACACACGCACACGGTGTGGTCCGAGGCAGGAATTCCTTTCTGACCACAAGGGGGCAGCACATGCTGAATTAACAGCGTCGCCTCGAACACCAGCACTTTGAAAGCACTATTAGTGTGAAATACTGTATTTTTGACTGTGTGACAGAGACAGGGTTAATACTTGTTAGGTTTGCACGATGCTGAAAGAAACAACACAAAACACAACACACGGGAAACGCAGACAACAGGACGAAGACAAATCAGGCAGCTGTGAATGAATGACGTGAAAAGACACTGATTCATGGAGGGTTGAGACTGAGAGGAGTTTAGATGTTATCCTGTATCACTGAGGATTAGCGCATTGCAGTGCTTAAAAATAAATAAATAAAAATAAATAAGTACTCCAAGCGACCTTTACAGTACAAAGAGAAATCATGCCTCCCTTTACGGTGAAGAAAAATAATTTATGACTTATTAATAATTAAAGTCTAATGGCACTTGATGGAAATCTTAAACTATTAATAACACATTCATTATTAGTAATACTACAGATATTATGAGACAAACATGAGAAAGCTTTTCCAGTGCGTTGGTTTTGTCTACGCTTGCCTATCTTTTATGCTTTTAATCAATCGAAACAACACAAATGACAGAAATCTGTGTCTAAGAAACCTTTACTGACTTTCCAGCAGATGCGTTTAGACACTAAAGCTGCTTAAAAAGTCGTATCTATAAATGTTTTCTACGATTTTTACTTTGTTTTGGTTTTGTATTGAATTTCATAGAAGCTGTAATGGTATCAGAAAAACAGGAAACGAGTCTGATTTCTTATGGTACACTCTTAAAAAATGGTTCCTTGTGGTTCTCTATAGAACCCTGTGGTTCTGTACTTGGTCAATAGAACCTTTTCTATATAGACATGGTTCTATATGGATGGTTCTCTATACATGGTTCTATACAGAACCCTTGAAAAGCGATGAAGTTTTTATATTAAAAGGGTTTTGAGTAAGGTGTAAAAATCAGTGGCGTTACTTTTTGGGGGTTGTATCTCCATGTAGCTCACGCTGTGAGGTGTTTGTGAATGACGTATTTTAGAAAAGATGGAATAGTTGATTGAATTGGTGAAAGATGAAATGATGAAACACTTCAATAAGAGGGAGGAGTTTTGTTGTTATCGATACTACAGACCGTTTTTACATAAAGTTGTTGAAATAAATTAATACTGTATTTTCTTGTCCGAAAAATTATAATACAGTAGAACCTCAACATAGAAATGCCCTCCCTTTACGAATTTTGGTAATACGAAGCATTTTTGTCATGCGAACGAACCGAATGCTGGCTAAGCGAAGCCGATCGAAGTGAGTTTACAAATTTTATGATTTCTTTTCAGTCAGTGAAAGCTTGGAAAGAGTCAACCCACGATGCCAACGTTACCTTCTGAACTGAGGGCAAGAAGTGTTTATTATCGCCACACATACAGAACAGTACAGTGAAATTCTTATCATCACATATCTTAGCTGGGGAAGTTGGGGTTAGAGCACAAGGGCAGCTAGGATACAGCGCCCCTGGAGCAAGGAGAGTTAAGGGCCTTGCTCAGTTGCCCAACAGTGGCAGCTTGGCAGTGCTGGGGCTTGAACCTCGATCCTCCAAGCAGCAACCCACAGCCTCAACCACTTGAGCCACCACTTTGGCATGCGCGATTTTTCGGCTGATTTCTTGTTGACAGATTGGTGACGTGGCTAGTCTGTTCTATTTTTAGCCCAAGCTTGGTGGCATGACTTCCTGTGAGGACCCTTGACATTGTTGACTTGGGTCAGTTCTTTGTACGTTTATATACACTCTGTATTATATTTTGTATAATATTGGTAATATTTTTGGGTGGCTGGAACGCATTATCTGCATTTACATTATTTACATTATTTTTTATGGGAAAAGTTATATCACAATACACATTTTCACCTTAAGAGCTTGCCTCCAGAACCAATTAAATTCATAGGTTCCAGTGTAGTACTACTACTACTACTAATAATAATGAACCAATAAGTGATTCTATGAAGAATCCTACTGATTTCTTTTCACTGTTCCCTTCAAAATAGTTTTATATACTGACCAGGCATAACATTAAGACCACCTGCCTAATATTGTGTTGGTCCCCCTTTTGCTGTCAAAACAGCCCTGACCCGTCCTGCACTGTGTATTCTGACCCCTTTCTATCAGAACCAGCATTAACTTCTTCAGCAGTTTGAGCAACAGTAGCTCGTCTGTTGGATCGGATCACACGGGTCAGCCTTCACTCCCCACGTGCATCAGTGAGCCTTGGCCACACATGACCCTGTCGCCGGTTCACCACTGTTCCTTCCTTGGAGCACTTTTGATAGATACTGACCACTGCAGACCGGGAACACCCCAAAGAGCTGCAGTTTTGGAGATGCTCTGATCCAGGGGTCTAGCCATCACAATTTGGCCCTAATATATCCCACCCACTAACAGGTGCCATGATGAGGAGATCATCAGTCTTATTCACTTCACCTCTCACTGGTCATAATGTTATGCCTGATCGGTTTATTAAACCATGTTGGTTTTTCCATATATGAAGCAAGTGATAGAACCATTTATAGAGCCATTTATTTTAAGAGTGTAATCACACACATACTACTGATGCAGTAGAAGGACATTAGGTTGTGAAATGCTGTAGTATTCCTCTGTAATCATGAATATTAACATTTAGAGCGTGTGTTATAGCAGAGAAAAGGCTGCAGCTCTGCTCTGCTTCACTCTGCAGGAAATCTGTGCTGAGCTTGTAAAAGCTGGAGCAAAGCGTGAGACCAGCAGGAGGCACTGCAACAGCGCAAAGAGCAGCAGATCTAGAAGAGTCAGGACAGACCAGACCAGGTTTTAGTAAAGAGTGTAGATTTGTCAGACGGAGATGTAGTTTTGGAGTTAAATACCCAGAATCCAGCAGCGGGCATCTCCTGGTCCTGGGAGAGAGACGAGCGCCGTGCACGGATACAGCTCTGGATTTATATCTCAAACTGTTGGATGAGATTCACAGCAGTAAGAATAGAGCACTGACCCCTGAGCTGCCTGGGACTCTGCGACAACTCGCACCACTGCTGCATGGAGATGTCCTTAATGCAGGACAGAGCAGTGGCTAATGCACACACTCACGTTTATAAATACTATTTAATCTCAAATAGGCATGCAATAATAATCGTCAAATTTAACAACTGAATGTTTTGATAATCTTATTGTTAAGCACTTAATCTATATTTAATCTATATTACTACTAATATTACTAATAATAACACTATAATAATGACAGTTTATTTTTCTTCTTCTTCTTCCTACTATTATTATTAATATATTATAAAATATAAAATAATACATACAATAATAAAATTATGCAACCATAAAAAAATAAACATAGTCATTATAAACAACGTTTTTAGTATTACACAATTACTAATAACTACTTCATAAGCAAAATACATATTAATAATAATTATTTTTATATATTATTTATATATTATATACTCTTTATTCCTCATGTTTTATTATTATTATTATTATTATTATTATTATTATTATTATTATTATTCTTGTTGTCAAACAATTACTACGAATTACTACATGGGCAACATAAATATACTTAATAATTTATACCCATGTTATTATTTATAATAATAATAATAATAATAATAATTATTATTATTATTATTATTATTATTATTATTATTATTAGTAATAATAATAATAATAATAATTATTATTATTATTATTATTGATAATAATAATAATAATAATAATAATAATAATATTATTATTATTGTTGTTGTTGTTGTTAAACAATTAAACAAATAAACTATTACATGGGCAACAAAAATATTCTTAATAATTTATTCCCATGTTACCAATTATTTATTACAACAACAACAACAACAACAACAATAATAATAATAATAATAATAATAATAATAATAATAATAATGATAATAATAATAATAGTAATAATAATAAGACATTTTAAAGATCATAAAAAACAATTTTAACCCTTTAAAGTTACATTTAATGCTATGAAACGTCATGCTAATGAAGATCATTGACTTTATTCCCTCAGACTGCTACAAAGCACTGTAACAGTGGAGACTCTTTCCATAAATAAACATCTAAATAAACACTGTTTACGGAAAACGTCACCATATCAGTAATTGTAGACTTTTTTAAAGCAGTTTATGTGGAGCGTCTGTCATATATACAAAGCTTTGAGTCCCTGAATATGCTTTCATAACATAAATAAGTGCATCGACATTAAGCTGTGATTCGTAGCTGTGTAATCTGACCAATCAGAATGGAGCACGGTTTATTATGCTATCATTACCATAGAACCGATCATCAGCTCATGTCTATTTGCTACTAACATTTCTTCTCTATCATTATATTCAGCAGGACATGATCAGTATGAAGACAGGAAGAAAGTGAAAGTGGACGAGAATGAAGGAGGTCACTGCCATGACCTGGCAGTGATGACCACCTTGGACAGCAGCTGTGTGATGAGTGTGATGAGGATGACAAGACTACAAGAAGAGACTGTCCAGGATGCCTGGATATGAATAATGTACATGAGAGGAAATGACTGACCCACAATCTTTAGCCCCACCCCCCTACCCCTTCCCCTCTTCCCGAGAGACAGAGGACAGGGGAGGACAAATTCACACAGAGGATTATCTATTAATCAGATAGAAACATATACTCATCACAGATTTAGCTAAAAACAATCGGATTTATAACACGGTAATCTGCCAATCTCTGGAAAGCTTGACTCTGTGCAGACGGATTAAAGTTTATATAAAACACACGCTTACGAGCGCTTGGATTTTAGAATATTTAAAAGGATAGTTCAGCCAAAAATGTCCTTCGTTATCTAATCTATACTTAGATTAGCACATTTGCGTATTTATACCTCAGACTGATTCTGCTGCTTAGGAACAAATCAGGAGTGCTAACACTGCTAATAAGAAAATTCTAGAAAAAGGAGAGACAAAATTTGACCACAACTAAACTAAAGAACTGAATGAGATACACCCAAGGACTCGTCCTGGGAGCCGACAAGTTAAAGTTCACCTGGATAAAGTGGACAGAATGAGTGGAGTCTTTCCCTCCTCGTGTCCTTTCCCCTTCGGTGAATCTGCGTAGATGAATTTTACTTGGATTTGTTCTGAAAGCTGCTTCAGCTGAATTTTTTAGGCGGCTCACATATTAGCATGATAGAGAAGTCATAAATCATAAGCACTAAGGCCATACCATAAATATTAGCACCTTGTCATTGACTAAGATGTTACTGAGGTTTTGGGGGGTGTGATTATAAACTGTAAAGGAGGCTGCCATCTTTATTTACTTGATAAACCTCATGCTTTTAGTATAAAGCTAAACAACTAAACAAATAAACTTTAGATTGTGATGATGAGGGAATTTGTGTTGTGTTTCTGATTTTTGGCTGAACTATTGCTTTAACGTTAAATTCCATGTCTGATTTCAAATTCCAGTGGTGATTACTGCCAAATACTGATGTTACACAAATTATAATACATATACAGGCTTTATATATGTGTGTGTGTGTGTGTGTGTGTGCGTGTGTATGTGTTCTTACCATAATAACAGACACTCCAGCGGTGGTGTTGCCCTCTTTCTGTGCGGAGGTAAAGTGCTTCTTGAGCTTCCCCGTCACTTCCATCTTCATGTTGTTGTCCACAGCTGCCTTGTCCTGATACACATTTAGAGATTTACAATTAGAGATCTCATCTGTACAGGGAAATAACTAAACTAATGAGAGACGTGGTTACACACACACACACACACACACACACACTCACCGTGACCCAAGGGTGACACAAAATATCTTCTGCCGTGTACCTCATCTCAGAGTTCACCCGAAGCATCTGACCAATCAGCTCCTGCCAAATGGGTCACATGACAAACATGTACAGAAAATGTTAACGTTCAGCACCATCTGTAATAAACACTGTGTCTAATAAACACCATCTGTAATAAACACTGTGTCTAATAAACACCATCTGTAATAAACACTGTGTCTAATAAACACCATCTGTAATAAACACTGCATCTAATAAACACCATCTGTAATAAACACTGCATCTAATAAACACCATCTGTAATAAACACTATGTCTAATAAACACCATATGTAATAAACACTGTGTCTAATAAACACAATCTGTAATAAACACTGTGTCTAATAAACACCATCTGTAATAAACACTATGTCTAATAAACACCATATGTAATAAACACTGTGTCTAATAAACACCATCTGTAATAAACACTGTGTCTAATAAACACCATCTGTAATAAACACTGTGTCTAATAAACACCATCTGTAATAAACACTGTGTCTAATAAACACCATCTGTAATAAACACTTTCTGTAATAAAAACCAGATCTAAAAAAACACTGTCTCTAATAAACACCATGTCTAATAAACCCCATCTCTAATAAACACTTAAACACTTAATTAAACACTGTCTCTAAATAACACCATTTCTAATAAACACTGTCTCTAATAAACACCATATCTAATAAACACTATCTCTAAATAACACCATGTCTAATAAACACCATGTCTAATAAACACCATGTCTAATAAACACAGTCTCTAATAAACACCATGTCTAATAAACACTGTCTCTAATAAACACAGTCTCTAATAAACACTATCTCTAAATAATACCATATCTAATAAACACTGTCTCTAATAAACACAGTTTCTAATAAACACCATGTCTAATAAACACCATGTCTAATAAACACTGTCTCTAATAAACACTTAAACACTTAATTAAACACTGTCTCTAAATAACACCATTTCTAATAAACACTGTCTCTAATAAACACTGTCTCTAATAAACACCATATCTAATAAACACTATCTCTAAATAACACCATGTCTAATAAACACCATGTCTAATAAACACTGTCTCTAATAAACACCATATCTAATAAACACTATCTCTAAATAATACCATATCTAATAAACACTGTCTCTAATAAACACAGTCTCTAATAAACACCATGTCTAATAAACACCATGTCTAATAAACACAGTCTCTAATAAACACCATGTCTAATAAACACCATGTCTAATAAACACAGTCTCTAATAAACACCATGTCTAATAAACACAGTCTCTAATAAACACAGTCTCTAATAAACACAGTCTCTAATAAACACCATGTCTAATAAACACAGTCTCTAATAAACACCATGTCTAATAAACACCATGTCTAATAAACACAGTCTCTAATAAACACCATGTCTAATAAACACAGTCTCTAATAAACACAGTCTCTAATAAACACCATGTCTAATAAACACCATGTCTAATAAACACAGTCTCTAATAAACACCATGTCTAATAAACACAGTCTCTAATAAACACCATGTCTAATAAACACAGTCTCTAATAAACACCATGTCTAATAAACACTGTCTCTAATAAACACCATGTCTAATAAACACCATGTCTAATAAACACAGTCTCTAATAAACACCATGTCTAATAAACACCATGTCTAATAAACACAGTCTCTAATAAACACCATGTCTAATAAACACTATGTCTAATAAACACTGTCTCTAATAAACACAGTCTCTAATAAACACTATCTCTAAATAACACCATATCTAATAAACACTGTCTCTAATAAATACAGTCTCTAATAAACACCATGTCTAATAAACACTGCCTCTAATAAACACAGTCTCTAATAAACATTGTTTCTAATAAACACCATGTCTAATAAACACCATGTCTAATAAACACTGCCTCTAATAAACACTGCCTCTAATAAACACAGTCTCTAATAAACATTGTTTCTAATAAACACCATGTCTAATAAACACCATGTCTAATAAACACCATGTCTAATAAACACTGCCTCTAATAAACACAGTCTCTAATAAACACCATGTCTAATAAACACTATGTCTAATAAACACTGTCTCTAATAAACACAGTCTCTAATAAACACTATCTCTAAATAACACCATATCTAATAAACACTGTCTCTAATAAATACAGTCTCTAATAAACACCATGTCTAATAAACACTGCCTCTAATAAACACAGTCTCTAATAAACATTGTTTCTAATAAACACCATGTCTAATAAACACCATGTCTAATAAACACCATGTCTAATAAACACTGCCTCTAATAAACACAGTCTCTAATAAACACAGTCTCTAATAAACATTGTTTCTAATAAACACCATGTCTAATAAACACCATGTCTAATAAACACCATGTCTAATAAACACTGCCTCTAATAAACACAGTCTCTAATAAACACCATGTCTAATAAACACCATGTCTAATAAACACTGCCTCTAATAAACACAGTCTCTAATAAACACAGTCTCTAATAAACATTGTTTCTAATAAACACCATGTCTAATAAACACCATGTCTAATAAACACCATGTCTAATAAACACTGCCTCTAATAAACACAGTCTCTAATAAACACCATGTCTAATAAACACCATGTCTAATAAACACTGCCTCTAATAAACACAGTCTCTAATAAACACAGTCTCTAATAAACACTGCCTCTAATAAACACAGTCTCTAATAAACACTGCCTCTAATAAACACAGTCTCTAATAAACATTGTTTCTAATAAACACAGTCTCTAATAAACACAGTCTCTAATAAACACTGCCTCTAATAAACACAGTCTCTAATAAACATTGTTTCTAATAAACACAGTCTCTAATAAACACCATGTCTAATAAACACCATGTCTAATAAACACTGCCTCTAATAAACACAGTCTCTAATAAACATTGTTTCTAATAAACACCATGTCTAATAAACACCATGTCTAATAAACACTGCCTCTAATAAACACAGTCTCTAATAAACACAGTCTCTAATAAACACTGCCTCTAATAAACACAGTCTCTAATAAACATTGTTTCTAATAAACACAGTCTCTAATAAACACAGTCTCTAATAAACACTGCCTCTAATAAACACAGTCTCTAATAAACATTGTTTCTAATAAACACAGTCTCTAATAAACATTGTTTCTAATAAACACCATGTCTAATAAACACCATGTCTAATAAACACTGCCTCTAATAAACACAGTCTCTAATAAACACAGTCTCTAATAAACACTGCCTCTAATAAACACAGTCTCTAATAAACATTGTTTCTAATAAACACAGTCTCTAATAAACACAGTCTCTAATAAACACTGCCTCTAATAAACACAGTCTCTAATAAACATTGTTTCTAATAAACACAGTCTCTAATAAACATTGTTTCTAATAAACACCATGTCTAATAAACACCATGTCTAATAAACACTGCCTCTAATAAACACAGTCTCTAATAAACACAGTCTCTAATAAACACTGCCTCTAATAAACACAGTCTCTAATAAACACTGCCTCTAATAAACACAGTCTCTAATAAACATTGTTTCTAATAAACACAGTCTCTAATAAACACAGTCTCTAATAAACACTGCCTCTAATAAACACAGTCTCTAATAAACATTGTTTCTAATAAACACAGTCTCTAATAAACACAGTCTCTAATAAACATTGTTTCTAATAAACACTGCCTCTAATAAACATTGTTTCTAATAAACACAGTCTCTAATAAACACTGCCTCTAATAAACACAGTCTCTAATAAACACTGCCTCTAATAAACACAGTCTCTAATAAACACTGCCTCTAATAAACACAGTCTCTAATAAACATTGTTTCTAATAAACACTTCCTCTAATAAACATTGTTTCTAATAAACACAGTCTCTAATAAACACAGTCTCTAATAAACACTGCCTCTAATAAACACAGTCTCTAATAAACACTGCCTCTAATAAACACAGTCTCTAATAAACACTGCCTCTAATAAACACAGTCTCTAATAAACACAGTCTCTAATAAACACAGTCTCTAATAAACACAGCCTCTAATAAACACAGTCTCTAATAAACACAGTCTCTAATAAACACAGCCTCTAATAAACACAGTCTCTAATAAACACAGTCTCTAATAAACATTGTTTCTAATAAACACCATGTCTAATAAACACCATGTCTAATAAACACCATGTCTAATAATGACCACATCTAAGAAATATCATCTCAAATAAACACCATCGCTAATAAACCTAATGTCTACTAAACATCAAATCTAATAAACACCATGTCTAATAACTCCATTTACCTCTTACCTGCTTTCTCTTTGTTTTGCCACATTAACACTTTTCCTTCATTCCTTTTTGCCTTTTTTATATTCCTTTTCCATTTTTTCTTCCACATCATCCCTTGTTTTTCATCTTACACCCGTTTTCTTTTTCCCTTGTATTCCTTTTTTCAGTTTCTCTTTTATTACAGCATTAAACCATCACCAGACACCTGCCACACCAACAACTTCTTCAGCTGATTGATGTCAGAAACGTGAAGTCTGCGGGCTGAGCATTAGCATTAGCTTCAGCTTTTGAGATGATGGAGAGGAGTGAGGATATTGTACATGAGAAATGAGAGGAAGCGGAGGAGTGTGTGTGGGAAAAGAGAGCAGGAAGCAGTCGATTGCGTGTGTTTGTGTGTGTGTGTGTGTGTGTGTGTAGGGGAGCGCTGATCTAAATATGGGATGGGAAGATGATAGACATAGAGTAAGATAGGAAGACAGAAGGGAGTGTGTGTGTGTGTGTGTGTGTGTGTGAGGGAGGAAGGGAGGGAGGGAGAGATTTTCATCTGAACATCTGTAATATGTACGTCTGTATTGTACAGCACATCTGTGCATCTGTAGCTTACAGCACATCTGTACATTTGTATTAGACAGCACATCTGTACAGTATAGCACATCTGTGTATCTGTAGCATACAGCGAAATCTGTACATCTGTAGTGTACGGCACGTCTGTACATCTGTATAATACAAGACATCAAGTACATTCTGTAGCATACAGCATATCTGTACATTTGTATTATACAGCACATCTGTATTGTACAGCACATCTGTATGTCTATATTGTACAGGAAATCTGTACATTTGTATTTTCAGCACATCTAAACTGTACAGCACATCTGTAAATCTACATTCTACAGCACATCTGTGTGTCTGTATTGTACAGCACATCTGTACATCTGTATTATACAGCACATCTGCATGTCTGTAGTGTACAGCACATCTCTACATTTGTATTACACAGCACATCTGTACTATACAGCATATCTGCAGTGTACAAAACATTTGTACATCCGTATACTGTATACATCTGTATACAGTAAATCTTTATTATACAGCACATCTGTACTGCTGTTGTTTACAGTACATATTCTCCATGTGAGGAGTGTAGCACTGAGATGAAGAGATAATGAGCTATGAAATACAGGAAAAAGCCTTCCTCTCTAAATAAAAATGATTTAAATTGTCTATATAAAAATGATTTACAACAGCAACCAAGTGGAAGTAAATGAAGTCTCTCGGACTCACCTTGGCCGAGTCGGTGATGTTGTCCCAGTATGGAGAGGGGAAGTCCACGTGGCCCTGCAGGATCTGATCAAACAGTTCCTCCTGCACATTATTCTCACTGTGCAACACACACACACACACACACACATTATAATACTAGTATAATACTATTAACAGGACAAAGACATTACATAACAGCCTCTGTAATTACTGGCATGTCCTTGTAATGAGACAGATGTCCAGATGTGCTAATGAAGCTCCTCAGATGAACTTTTCCAAGATTATAACTCAGTACAGTTCAGTCAATTCACTGAATAACTAAAATATTGCTCCAGGAAGAGTATACAGAAAGTGCATGTTTTTGTTTTTATTATTATCAAAAGAACCTAAAGAGACCAAGGTGTAATCTACATCTATATTCTACAACACATCTGTACATCTGTAAAATACAGCATATCTGTACATCTATAGTGCAGAGCACATCTGTGCATCTACTGCATACAGCACATCTGTAGAGTACAGCACATCTGTACATCTATATTCTACAACACATCCGTTCATCTGTAGAATACAGCACATCTGTACATCTATAGTGCAGAGCACATCTGTGCATCTACTGCATACAGCACATCTGTAGTGTACAGCACATCTGTAGTGTACAGCACATCTGCACATCTATATTGTACAGCCCATCTGTGCATCTGTAGCATACAGCAAAACTGTACATCTCTAGTGCAGAGCACATCTGTGAATCTATAGCATACAGCACATCTGTAGTGTACAGCACATCTGTACATTTATATTGTACAACACATATGTACATCTATAGTGCAGAGCACATCTGTGCATCTACCGCATATAGCACATCTGTAGAGTACAGCAAATATGTTCATCTATATTGTACAACACATCTGTACATCTATAGTGCAAAGCATATCTATGCATCTGCAGCATACAGCACATCTGTAGAGTTCAGCACATTTGTACATCTATAGTTTACAGCACATCTGTGGTATACCCCATATCTTTTGTACATCTGTGAAAATAGATATAAAAATATAAAATATAAATATATGTGACTGAAAAATATGAAAATGCTGGGGATTGCACTGTACATGTGTGTGTGTGTGTGTGTGTGTGTGTGCGTGTTAGTACCGTACCTCCTGAATGGTGGGAAGCCACATAGCAGGATGTAGGTAATCACACCTGCTGCCCAGATGTCCACCTTTATACCATAACTACAAGATGTGCACAAGTCAGAGTCAGAGTGTGAAAGTCAGAGTCAGAGCACAGATCAGCAGAGTTACAGAGTTTTCATTTCCACTAAAAGAAAAAAACGTCTCGCACCCCGATTCTGCTATAATCTCCGGGGCAACATAAGTCGGAGTCCCACACACAGTGTACAGTGGGCCTTCCACCACCGTCGCCAAGCCAAAGTCACCCAGCTTCAGAGATTTGGTGCCGTCCGGATACTCACACACCTGTGTGACACACACACACACACACACACACAAGCCAAAGATTTAAAATGCTCATAAAATCATAACTGGGTTTTAAGATCTTTTTTTCTCAGCACCTCTTGGCAGCATGAACACCTAGACACTACAATATACAATATATACATATAGCAAAAATAATTTAGCTTCTTTTATTAGAACAAATTGTTGTTGAAAAGATTTTTTCAAGTGCTTTGTAAAATTGCCTAGAAGAAGGTTTAATAATCAGATACAATCCTTTCCAAAACTATTGGAACAGCAAGGCCACTGTAAGAATATTTCCAAACACAGACACACACACACACACACACACACACATATATATATATATATATATATATATATATATATATATATATATGAAGCAAGAAAATGAGGAGAGAAAAAGTGGAAGGTTTTAGACTCTGAAAGCCGATCACTACACCAGCAGCATTTCATCTCCTGAAGAGAAAACTAAAGAAAAACCCTGAAACAAAAATCTGAATCTAACCTTGTGGTAAAAACCTGGAAAAATATTACAAAGGAAAAAGCCAACAAATTGACAGTGACATCAGTGTTTGATACGGTTATTGCAAGCCAGGGATATTCAACCAAATAATTATAATTATAATAAAAGTATTATTCACTTGATCTGTTCCTATACTTTTGCATTTTTGGGTTTTGTGTTGGTTAAGACATCCAGTAAATACACTGATCAACCATAACATATGTCCACCTCCCTAATATTGTGTTGGTCCCCTTTTGCTGCCAAAACAGCCCTGGCTGAATCATACGGGCCAGCCTTCGCTCCCCACGTGCGCCCATGACCCTGTCACCGGGTTCACCACTGTTCCTTCCTTGGACCATGTTTTATAGATACTGACCACTGCAGACTGGGAACACCCCACAAGAGCTGCAGTTTTGGAAATGCTCTGATCCAGTGGTCTAGCCATCACAATTTGGCCCTTCGTCAAACTCACTCAAATCCTTACTTTTGTCCACTTTTCCTGCTTCCAACACATCAACTTTGTGTACAAATGCCTGATCAGTGTATGTTAATAGCAGGAAATAAAAGCTGAAATCCTATGTCCCATTCCCGAGCTCCAAATGTTCTGAGGTCCCAGTGTGACCACTTCTCCTTTCTGGACCTGCCTGATCCATCCAGATGCTCTAGCCCCGGTTAGAGTCTTGTCACTTGGTGGTGCTCACTGGTGCTGGGAATAGATCTGAGTGGACAGTCTCTGACCCAAGGGGACTGCTGTGGATAGAACCACTTGGAGACTATCACAACGTCTTTGAATTGCCTTTGCCTCAGTCAGCTTTCAGCAGGAAGGAACTAGTGCAAAGTCTATAATGAACTCAGAAACTGCACTAACCTAATAGTTCCTCAAGAGCCCTTGGTTACATCTTGTAGAAAGGACATTATTTACATTTACATTATTTACTGTCCAGGGTCACCCAAATGAGGACGAGGTTCCCTTTTGAACCTGGTGCCTCTCAAGGTTTCTTCCTCATATCATCTCAGGGAGTCCATTGTTAGAAGTGCTATACAAATGAATTGAATTGAAATGAAATAGCAGTATGTTAGACCAAAAGTGTGTGAAATACCAGCAGGTTTTCGGGTTTGATGTCTCGATGGACGATGTTCATCCCGTGTAGGTATTTGAGAGCAGCGGCCAGGTTGTACACCATGGTGCTGGCGTCTTTCTCTGTGTACTTCATTGAGGACGTGATGGCATCAAAAAGGTCTCCGCCCTGCCGAGAGAATTTGTCAGTTGGAATTGTCAATTCCATCATCACTGTACGAACACGCAAATAACTACGCTATATACGGGAGTGATCCTGAATTCTCACATCCTAACAAGTTCTATCCATGTTGTTTCTATAGCAACAGCTCATTCTTGAGGAACTGTACACATTAAACCTAACACAATAACATTTAGAAAAATAAAACATATTTAATTACTGCTTTTCAGGTATGCATCAAACTGTATTTATTAAAATGTCAAAATGACTGCTGTAAGAAGAGATGTTTTTGCAGATGTTCCACAACATCTGGATGTGGTCCGTCAACATTGGCACGCTCGTTGGGGATCAATTTAAATGTAAAGATATGACATAACCTATATATTTTTGTCATTTCTGTGATGTCCACTGTTAAAAGTGCTAGACAAACAGAATTGAATTGAACATGGAATTTAACTATAAATGGATAAATTTGAAAGTGTTTATCTTCAACAATAAAATTAAAAGCTTATACAACAGAGGGAAAAACCCACGTCCAAAACACACTGAAAGCCAACAGAGTCCTGACTCATTTTGATTGAAAATGTCCCATAAGGCAATTTCTATTCTGCCAGGGATCCCAAAGCATTCATTAAGTGTTCTTAATAAAAAAGCAATTTATCTGCATGAATAAACAAATGTGTGTCTTATGGGAGCATTAGGAGGAAGAGGAGGAGGAGGAGGAGGAGGAGAAAGAAGAGAATGAGATCGATGAGGAGGAAGAGGAAGAGATGGAGGAAGAGGAGGAGGAGGAGGAGGAGGGGTGGAAGAGGTGGAGGAGGAGAAAGAGGAGGATATAAATGGATAAAAAAACAGCACAGTGCTATGTTTTTAATTAAGGAAAAAAAATCTAATTATTGGCAAATTGCTGTTATATATAATATAAGAGGAATAAAACACTTCATGCTGCTGTAGGAAATAAATCAACTTCAGAGTGTGTGTGTGTGTGTGTGTTTTCTTAGTCTGAACACAGCAAATAAAAAACTACCGCTAGCTTTACACTGTTTATCACAAGGTGGCTCACCATATCTGCTTGGATGGCGTTCCGGCAGTGTGTGTGTCTTGTTCCATGTTTTTTTATTTAAGTTCTGTGCTCAGGTGTGTTTGCCCCACTTTACCCTTAATTCCTTCCCACCTCTGCACACCTACTCCTCATGTCACTTTAATTACCCTCCCTATATATACCTGCTGTCTTGTGTTTTGCTGACTCCTTGTCGTTTGCCTCCTGGATTCTGTCTCCTGTTTTCATGGTTTGTTATTATTGTAACGCTACCCCTGCATGCAATGCATTTGGGTCTGGCTTTTGTACCCCTCAGAGGCACCCGTTTGCCATCAGTGTACACAAGGATATATATACTGTACCTTGACTAGCTCCATGACGAGATAGAGCTCAGACGGCGTGTCCACTTCCTCCATCAGCATTATGATGTTGGGGTGTTTGACCCGCCTCAGTACAGCCACCTCACTCTCAATCAGATGCTCCTGAGTGCACAAGACTCACACCAATTACGCCAAACCTTTAACTATCTGGAATACAGCCCAAATAACCTGACAATGTCCATCTTTTCAGTGCTAGGGCTAGTTCTGTAGTTCTGGCTGTTATATTCAGATTAACAGCTGGATTTTTTGTGATCATGTTTCAGCATCTTATTTAAATGCTTTTGTTGTTTTTGTGGGTTGCCATGTGTGTCATAATCCTTCTCATAATCTTACAGGTCTTGCTTGTATTTTCTTCAGTTTTAGTTCACTTCATACATTAATAACTTGCATTGTTAAGAAAAATAAACCAAGGAATACAGGAAGCTTGGGACTCACTTTGCCACGACATTTATTCTTATCAATAATCTTTAAAGCATACTCCTTTCCAGTTGACCTGAGGACAAACCGAATGAAACATCACTCATTATGGAAATGATAATATTTACGTATAATCAAGATTTACAGGAAATGAGTAAAATATTTTGAATTTTTTCTCATTACTGTATCTGAAGGTATCTAGTACCTGATCACCTACCGTTCAACACACTCCTTTACCACCGCGAAATTCCCATCGCCGATAACTTTTCCTACTTTGTATTTCTCCACGATGGCAGAGGCTGTAGGATTTCTGTTTCCGTTAACTGTAGGAGAAAAAGCAAACACGTTAGTTCACATCAGGATTAGTTTTAGTTATTATCCCAAAGCATTCGGTAAGTGTTCTTAATGAAAAAGCAATTAATCTGGGAGCATTAGGAGGAAGAGGAAGAGGAAAAGGAGGAAGAGGAGGAGGAAAAGAAGGAGGAAGAAGAGGAGGAGGAGAAAGAGAAGAAAGAGGAGACGGAGGAAGAGATAAAGGAAGAGGAGAAGGAAGGTGGAAGGGGAGGAAAGGGGGGAGAAGGAGGAGGAAAGAAAAGGGAGAAAGATCAGGAAGGGGATGAAGATGAGCAGGAAAAGGAGGAAGAGGAGGTGGAATCTTAACCGTATCACTGGAAGAAGTGGGAGAGAAAAACTATAGGGGAAAAGGGAAGACATGAACAAACAGGAGAGAATGGGCCTGAGAGAGAAAGAGTCAGGAGGAAGCTCACCCTCAGGGCTGGTGTTGTCGGTGTGTTGAGGCTGATGCTGCTCGGAGGAGACGCTCACATTAGACGCAGACGAGTGATGAGTCGGAATCTATAAGAGAAGCGACATTAGTGCTTTAACGATGGTTTCATCAGCGAGCAGCGCTGTCAGTGCGAAATGATGAGACGAGATGATTATTCAGATTACGTTATAATTCAGTGCATTTAGGGACGGCTGGCGGTGATATTAGCTGCGAGGTTAAAAACTAATATCTCTCGGTAGCTTGAGAATAAAACTATTAAGCAATAAGAATGATGAACAGCTTTAACAAAAAAACATGCTCTACTGAGTGCATGCTAAATAATCTGATGTGTGTATTAGCTCTGTTACACTTTTTACACACCAGCCGTCCTGACTCTATATCAATCCGTATTTTCAAATCTCATTCAAGCGCTACTAAAATCCATCATGAATGATATCTACCCTAAAAGCAAATCTTTCTTTTATTAAACATGCACTACTCATTCCTCTATATATTTTATTCATGAAAATATGTATTCTGTTGCATGTTGGAAGCAAATGACAGTGACACTATGACTACTACGGCTCTACATCTACTACTTATCTGTATTTGAAGTGAATGAAAATGGTAGCTGCAAAGCCTAAAACTACGCAAGGCAGTAGGAGCAGACAGCAGCGCTGCTGAAATCAGGAAGAGTTTTCCGTTCAGGGAGAGATATATTTAACTAGGATAAACTGGAAAAACATCTAAATATTTTGGGTGTTTTATATCCAAACACAGATCTTTAGGAGCATGTGAGTTCGGAGGAAGTTAATAAATCGTCAAACTAGGTACACGTTTTGGATTTAGCCTCGCAAACGTGAAAAAAACAAACATATCAAATGAAAGTTAGACGGATTCAGAGTCAAGTCAGGCAGCTGCTTAAAGGAGAAGTTCACTTCCAGAACAAAAATCTACAGATAATTTCCTCACCCCCTTGTCGTACAAGATGTTCATGCCTTTCTTCAGTCGTAAAGAAATGATGTTTTTTGAGGAAAACATTTCAGGATTTTTCTCCGTATAGTGGACTTCAATAGTGCCCATGAGTTAGAACTTCCAAAATGCAGTTTAAATGCAGCTTCAGAGCGCTCTAAACCTCGATCCCAGCCCAGGAAGAAGGTTCTTATCTAGCCAAACGATCATCCATTTTCTTAGAAAAATATTTAGTATATTTTGTTAAACCATAAAAATTCGTATAGCACTAGCTCTGGGATGCACGTCCGCGACGCTACGTACTATGTAATCACATCGGAAGGTCACGCATGACGTAGGTGGAGCTACAGCCCCAGTGTTTACTGGTGTGGAGAAGGAAGGCCGCTCCAAAGTTGTTGTGTGCGGAATGACACAAAGTTATATGTACCTTTTTTGTTAGTAAAGAGCGTTTGACTTATTTGCACTTCCTTCGCATGTTCACTTTGTAAACACTGGGTCTGTAGTTCCGCCTACATCACACGTGACCTACCTATGTGATTGTGTAGTACGTAGCGTCGCAGAGCTAGTGCTAGATGAGCTTTCGTGGCTTAAAAGTATACAATTTTTTATTTTTCTAAGAAAATGACAGATGGTTTCGTTAGATAAGAGCCTTCTTCCTGGGCTGGGATCGTTTAAAGCCCTTTGACATCATGGATGACAAGGGGGTGAGGAAATTCTTCATAAATTTTTGCTCTGGAAGTGAACTTCTCTTTTCTCTCTCTTGTTGCTTCGTTCAGAGGATTAAAACTATCTGTGTGTTTAAAGAAATGGCGTCCACTTGTTATTCAGCCGCTTATAAAATAAAACAGCACTAGATCCAGCACATCCTATTATTTTGCACTGTATTACATAATAAATGCTAAAATGAGACAATAGAATTGTAGCCAGATTGTGAGACTGTAAGGTTATACTTTTTATCATGTTTTTGTTTTCATTAATTTAAATATAATACTCTTGCTTGAAACACAAAGATGGCCAGAGTTTAGGAAAAGCTGACCAAGCAATACACTTTATAGTGTTATAATGTTTATGCATTTATTATTGGCCTCAAAAGGTATTATATTGGGGTTTGTTTTAAAGTATTCACTTCAAAAATTTACTGGAACTCTCACAAAAAGTGATGTTTAATTGTGTGTAACTGAGACAAGCCTGTGTTTTCAGCAAACTCCGCCCCCATGTGTGTTGAATAGCACTTGAGTTGGGTCTGTATATTAATCTGCAAAATTTTAGCTTTGAATCAACTCCACTTCATGCGCTTAACTCGACTCTGAATAGCTCTCTACATTTAAGAAAAGTATATATTAAGAGAAAAACACAAAACTGACTGTGTGCATTACGATCGTACGAAGCCCGACATGCTCATGAATTATTCATGACTTTTCCCAGTTCATCCTATGCAGAAAATTATCATACAAAGACTGGGATTAAGGTTCCAAACTGAAGCAACAGTTCTTCCAGAAATAACATTTCCACAATTTTGTTCTCAGCTCAAACATAATAGATCAGTTAAGCTAAGGCAAACGTTGCTAACAGGTTAAGGAAGCTTATAAGATTATATTGGCCCTACATTAGCCAATCATGTGCAAATTGTTCATTGTAAATGTTATTTCCATTCAGTGCTCAGTGGATGGAAGTGCTATGGTTGGTTAGCAAGTGCACATACATTAAAAAAACAAACATAAAAACACTCCAAACGTCTTCATGGTACCTTCACAGAAAGATGGAAGGCGCCCCCAATCCGCTTGTTGCAACTAAACTAAAAGTAAGTGGGAAGATATTTATAGAAGCACATCAGTAGTCTCACTAACAAAGCAGGCAGCTTAAAAACAAGGTGTGTAGAGCTATTAGGATAGATAGACGACCGCTTGGACGTCCACTCGTGCTATCGTTCTTCCCTGTTACATAAGAGCTAATGGAAGAACAGAATGAATCATTTGCTAAAAGCTTTTTAATGACACCAAAGTCCACAGGTTTCTGGAAAAGTGTGAGATCTTTTACGTAACGTTTCATAGACTAGCATTCTTAGCGCTGTTACAGTTATACACCAACACTTTCAGGTGCAAATGTTCTGAACCTGGGAATCCTTTACATATAGCAAAGATGGCAACAGCTCATGAATTTGGGGCTGATCTGTCACCACAAGACACCTCGACAGGTTCTTTTCCACAGTAACAACAACAAAACAACACAACACTTGTTGCTCTCGATTATTTTAAATTTATACTCGAGCATTGTTGATTTCTCTATTTATATATCGATTGGTCAGAAGGAGTTGGTTCATTTTCTATATCAGCAACTGACTCTATTTCTGGCTGTCACAGGTTTATATTAATGCACTCATGCCAGTACTTTATCATTTCTGTTTATTGCAGTCACAAGGACTAGTAAAAAATTATTGAATCCTGTGTTGTTGATTTATAAGGTTTACTTATAAATATATAGCATAAGAACAGAATCCCAAGCTCTTATTGCTGTGGCCTGGGTTTGATTCCCAGGCAGGGAGCTAACCCAGAGACTGAAGAGTTAAATATCAGTGCCGGTCACATGCCCGGATGAAATAGTGCCAAACTTGTGCCAAATCAAAGTATGTGGACTAAATGATTCACTGTGGCGATCCTGAACAGGGAGCAGGTCCACAGCAGGTTTTTCATTTTTCCACCATGAGAAAGTCTTCACTATTGCGGAGTTGAAGGTTTGAGGTTACTTGATAACTTGACAAAATGCACCCTCTGCAACCATCTTTGCAAATTAATCTTGGACAAATCCTTCCCATCAGCCAGTGCTCCCCTATCTACCCCTATCTGGAGAGAGTGAAGGCTTGAAGCCAGCCACCCACATCTCTGCTAACTGCCACTTACGCTGCATCATGTGGGAAGTGCTATGTGCCCTCGTCTACATACACAAGCTCACAAATGCCTATGGTTGGCTAGTGTCACTGTGATTGACAGCGGAGAGAATATACCATCCCTCCCTCCTAGAGAATATGATCAGCTTTGCTCTCTTGGCTCCCGGCTATGGACAGCATTTCTGGGCAATGGTAGTTGAGAGGTTAAGGTATTGGACTACAGATTTGAAAGTTAAAAACCCAGGACTATCAGGGTCCACACTGCTGAACCCTTGAGCAAGGCCATTAACCCTTAATTGCTCAGGTGTATTAATCAGATAAATGTTAGCCACTGTCGAAAATGGCATCTTTCAAACTGTTGCTCCACTCTTGCTTAATAGATCTTAGTTGTACCTAATTCAAGCCCTTTATTTCTGTTCTCTACTTACCCAGTGGCATCTCAATATAGCTTATGTTTTATTAGCTTTAACAGGTTGAATAAACAACAGTTATACAAATGGAGCTGTCCTACACATATGGAGTGAGGAGGCAGGAATGTGGGAGTTTAAATCAGATTTCGAGAAAATGGGACAGTGACTAATATCACCTTCTTCTTTTGTTCCAAGACTCAGAGTCATCACTAACACTTCTTTTGCACTCAGGTTCAAATGCAGTGAATTTTGTCTCTATAAGATAAATCTATTATTGTATAGTTAAAAAAAAAACATTTTGACCCTACAATCCCTAACATTTCTTTGTTTTTCTACATGTCCCTCATGTTGTTGAACTGTTGAATAAACATCTTTAATTCTGCAGCTTGAATCTCAAAAACCTGCCCAGAACCTGATTGCCGGGATGTTGCCATGGTGATGGGCTCTCACCTTGAAGTTGTGCATACTGCGGGGACTCGTGGGGGACGAGCTGCAGGACTTGGTGGATTTGGGAGTAGAAATTTGACTCAGGCTGGAAACCACTCCGTTAACTAATGAGAGAGAGAGAGAGAGAGAGAGAGAGAGAGAGAACTACATTACAGCTAGAGAGACAAAGGACAAACAAAACACCCTACCTGTTTTACCAAATTTTCTGTAACATTGACATTGTAATATTGTGCATATGTTGATAAATACTATTTAGATGCACATTTTGATGCATGATCACAATTCCATAATCCTCAAAGCTCAAAGCAATAACTAAAAGGGTTGCAGAGAACCTGGAGCCTAGCCCAGGGGACTTGGCTTGGGCACAGTGCAGGGGACACCATAGCCAGGGCACAATCACACACACTTTGGACAGTTAATCAAGGCAACTCAGCATACAACACATTGCTTTGGACTAAGAGAATTATCCCAGAGCACCTAGAGGAAATTCCTGAAGAACTGGGAGAACATGCAATCTCCATGCACAGAGAGCAGAGGTGGGAATCAACCCCCGATGGACCCAAGCAAACTTGCTAACCTCTAAGCCAAAGTGCCATGCAAAATCTTCCAGTAAAGCCCAATATTATTATTTCTGTTTAATCCTGCTCCTATATGCTGCCTTCATATCAGGATGTATGGTCAATTTTTTTAAGGCTCTTTAATCTCAACTCAGAAAATGGCTTGCAATCAGTAAATGAAATAATTATGAGATTGTGGAAAAGCCAATCATTTTAATGAGATGCCATAAAGAAAATCTATATATCAGCCTTTAGTTAAAAGAGGAAACACTTTCATGGCTAAAAGTCAAAGAGGACTGTCACATTACACACCAGTGAATGTTCCAATTTTGGATGATTTCAACCTTCTTTGAAGATGAACAAAATATTTCTTTCCTACCTGTCTACAATGGCTGATCTCTCTTCACATTTCATATCCCTAATTGTTACTTCTCATTTCTAAAAGAGAGCTTGCAGCAGTATCCACCAGCAATTGTTCAACCTGCTGGATCCTGTTCCTTCCACACTGGTCCAGATCATCTTCCAAGTCCACCTTCCCTTCATCACTTCCATCATAAAAATTCCATAACATCTGTTCAAGTACCTGCCCACAAGACAGCAAAGGTTTATACTCATCCTAAATAAAAATGCCACAGTAGATACCTTGAAAATCAGCAACTACCATGTGGTACCACTTGTGCAAGCAATTAATGGCCTCCAGCATCCAAAGGAGTCTGGCTTCTAGATCTTGCACTCCACAGAAGTGGACCTTGTGATGGTTTCTGTAAGGCATCAGCTAAAACTGTCATCAGTTCAAATCCTTCTTGATCTCTTACCAGCCTTTACTCCAGTGAGTCATGAGGATTTCCTGTCCATCCTCTGCAACCTTGACATCAGTGACCTAGCAGGATGGTAGTTTGTTTCTATCTGCAAAGCCCATCATCAGGTGACATGGAGGAGATCCACATCTGCTAATATGTAGACTTTACTTGGTACCCAACAAGGATCAATCCTTGGTCCTCTTCTGTTCTTCCTTATCTTACTCACTTTTTAAGGTCATATGTCTTTTCATATCACTCCTATGCTGATGACACTCAACTCATCCTCCACTTTGATGCCACTACCACTAATGTTTTCCTTATATCTCAGCATGTCTAGAAGACACTGAAAGATCGTCACCTGAAACTAAACCCCAGCAATACTGAGAGGCTGTATATCCCTTTAGATGCAAAGTAATGTGATTACTTCTGAGAATTCTTGGATCATGCCACAGGACCATGCTTGCAACTTTGGGATAGTTCTGGGTTATCAACAGTAATTCTCTCCTCCTATTGCTAGGGTTAGGGTTAGGGTTATGCAAGTTTCACCTTTACAGCAGAAGGATCGGGACATTTTTCACAGGCAAATTAAACAGCAAAATGTCTTCAATGATGATACAGTCAGATAGACCAGCAGTGCACTAAAAACATGATAAATGAAATAGAAATTAATCTCTTTGTTTATCCTACACAGTACTCATTGGTCAGTTGTGATTTGAATCTGGCTCAGCAGGCATCAGTTTCTAAGAAAAGAGAGTTTCTAATTATTCCGGGTTTTCTGTTTTGACGGTTGGTGGTTAAAGTGCATTTCCACTGTGGGCATGTGCTAGCAGTCATTCAGGCTGGCTGGGTGATAAAGAGGGTTCGTTAAGTTCGTTAATGCTGCATTAGCCAGCCTTATATTAGAAAAAAGTGTGACGGAGTGTGGGCAGAGAGCCGGTTTTAAAATAGCTCAGCTCGGGAAGGAGGAAAGAACCATGCTGGAATGCTCTTAGCCTGATTAAATGCTACACTCCAGAGTTTATGTGCAGCTCTCTCGAGAGGTGGCTTCAAGGTCGAGCCAAGGTCAGATTGCTTGCTTGCTTTAAATGCCAGGATGGTAATTATGGATGTTTGTTAAACCCCTTGTGTTTCAGGATGGGTTTTTAATAATTCTTCTAATATTTTGATAAAATGTGAAGCTGCTAGCTGACTTCCTAACAAACCTACAAAACTAATAAGTACAAAATTAATCATTGTGACATACAGATAAAGATAACTTTCTATCTTGCTAACTAACTAATTGATTAAGTTATATCACTGGTTAGTTTCCTATTTAGCCAAATAAAAACATTTTTGGCTGAAGAGATTTCTGAAGATGGATGAAGAGATTTCTAGCTAGCCAAATGAATTCAATGAA
Organism: Hemibagrus wyckioides; assembly: GCF_019097595.1. NCBI lineage: Eukaryota > Metazoa > Chordata > Actinopteri > Siluriformes > Bagridae > Hemibagrus > Hemibagrus wyckioides. The sequence continues at coordinate 6,063,189 of NC_080712.1, forward strand.
CGTACATTGGTAGTCAAAGACAGATGGAGTGGTTCCTAGCTAGCTTTCAAACTAACCAAATAATCCTACTGAAGCTTCTTCGCTTGCCAAACATAAACGACATGGTTGCTAGCTAGCTTTAACTACCTAAATATACCAAATGAAGTTACATCACTAGCTAGCATCCTGTCTAGCAAACTAAACCTAATGAAGTTACATCATCTGCCATTTACATATAGGAAGTTGCTAGAGTATAAATGATGACATAACATCATCTATAACATAGAAAAGAAGCAGTTGCTAGCTAGCTTTCAAACTAGCCAAATAATCCCAATGAAGCTACATCACTAGCCAAATAAAACTAATAATAAAACAACTGCCATAAACAGATGGGGAATTTCTATCTCTCTTTTGCTAGTATAAAAAACTAAAAGTTATCATTTCCCCAATATACAGATGAAGTATTTCCTAGATTCTGAAGTTACATAATCTCCCATAATCTGCCATATACAGATGGGAAGTTGCTAGCTAATATCACCAATTGTGAGCTAGCTTTCAAACTCACCATATAAAATGTCATGTACTGTAACAGAGCGGCTTTGAGGTCCTGTTCAAGGACACCCTTACTCTCTGTGTTAACACAACATGCAACGCCTACCTGGGGATTTGACTGGAGACTGACCGCTGGTGGACAAGTATGGAGAAGTTTTCCTCACTGCAGATTGGCAGAGACATACAGTGAGAGAAAACCAGAGAGAGGAAGAAAAAAATTATTCCCAAAACCGGCATGAACACTCTTAAAGTCCAGTCTGTAAGATGTCTATGTGTAAACACCTCAATCTATCCAACTGAGCTCAATCTGAATGACAGAATCAAATGGTTGGAAAATAGATTGGAAATAATCCAGTTTAAAAAAGCGAGCCATGAAAACGCTTGAATCGGATTCTTTTCAAAAATTCTTTGTACACTTGAGTATATCTGTTTACGTCTTGTGTTTGTTGGCAGTATACACTTGTTCACCAACATAAAATGTTACTCTAAATGGACAAAAGTAAAATGAATGTCATTCAAGGGAAAACAGTTGTCATATATGAGGAATAAACCATTTCAGAAACCTGGACACACCTTCTGTAATCTCCTCACGAGACATCTGTGCTGCTAACATAATACCTAGTGTCAGATTCACCTTGCTCTGTGTGTGTGTGTGTGTGTGTGATATTGCTGACCCGATCCGGGAGATTTGCTGCGTCGTGCTGGACTCTTACTGCCACTGGACCTCACTGGAGTAGTGGAGCGAGAAGAACAGGAAGATTTCAGCACACGGCACTCTGTAACACACACACACACACACACACACATATATAATATGGAAGATCATTTGAGATACTTCAGGATAATAGTTAGTGTTTTAAGAGCCATTTTTACTTTAGTGTGTTCAGTGATGACTTTTATCAGCTTCAGATAAGAGAAGCAGAACACATCAAGAAATAAAAGATTTCAGACTTGACCATCTTTAAAATTTGGCCTTATTAGATATGACACTGTCGGTAAACATTTATTTAACAGCATTAATGAAATCATTTTTACAGTTGCATGTACATGGACATGCACACACACACACATGAACCAGTATACACACACAAAACATATACACACACATTCAAACTGGATTCTATGAACATGGCTGAAAACATAGCATGGGATTTTAATGTTCGTGTGTGTGTGTGTGTGTGTAAAATAATCCATTCTTATCAGTCCTGTACTTCTTTAACCTGCCACTCCAGAGCCACTTCAAATCTCTTAAAGTGAGAGACGGAGGCTAATCTGAGTCACTTCATTTCTGTGGAAGTTAATCCAGTGTCGCTAATCTCACTCTGTATGAAACCCGTCCACATAAACCATCCGTTCCATCTGCTGAACTCGCTGAACTCGACCAAGCGAACGTTATAGACTGCTGCAGTAACAATGGGAACTGATTTGAAGTAGGTCACTGATCTCAGTCTGGCTGATTCTGATTCTGAACCTGATGTGCTCTTCTGCTTCTGTGAAGTCTCCACCATCATAATTGTGTGATGCTTTTAGAAGAAGAAGAAGAAGTTTTTATTATCATCACACATACTTCACAACATGGTGGAATTCTTTTCTTCGCATATTCAATTCAATTCAATTCAATTCAATTCAATTCAATTCAATTCAATTCAATTTAACTGTATAGCGCTTTTAACATTGGATGTCAAGGAAGAAACCTTGAGAGGAACCAGGCTCAGAAGGAAACCACATCCTAATTTGGGTGACACTGGACAGTAAAAATGTAAATGTTGATAATACCCATGTTTCGACATTTTATAGTCATGAAGAGTTGTGCAACCAAGAGCTCCTGAGGAACTAATTGGCCGGTGTAGTTTCTGGGTTCATTATTGACTGAGGCAACAGCAGTTCAAAGATGGTGTGATAGTCTCCAAGTGGTTCTATCCACAGCAGTCTCCTGGGTCACGGGCTGTCCACACAGATCTATCCCCAGCAGCAGTGACACCACCAAGCATATCCCAGCTGAGGAAGTTGTGGTCAGAGCACAGGGACAGCTATGATACAGCACCTCTGGAGCAGAGAGGGTTAAGGCCTTACTCAATTGGGCTTGGGGTTTGAACCAAAACCTTCTGATCAACAATCCAGACCCTTAACCACATGAACCACAAATAAAGTTTTCTTTTCACCATGGTTGTAAAGAGTGGTTATTTATTACCATAGACAGAATTATTATTATTTTTTTCACTATTCAGTGTAAACTCTAGAGACAAATGTGTGCAAAAAGCCCAGGAGTCATTTCTGAAATACTAACATCAGCGTATCTGATCTAGCACTTTTAACCATGGACAACATCACAAAGCAGCTTTGCAGAAATCTATAAAAGATTTCTATAAACTGAGCAACTCCCTGAGACAATATAATGTACGGAAGGAACCTTGAGAGAAACCAGACTCAAAAAGGAAGCCATTCTCATCTGGGTGACACCGTTACCAGGGAGAGTGTGATTATAAATTACTGTGTACTATATGTTCAGAAAGTACAGTTTGTAACTTCGTTTAAGTTTTAACATAACAGTCCAAAGCCATTTTTAGCCATCTGGTTTCTAATTGACACCAACCACAGTAATTTCATGTACACTGATAAGACATTATGACCACCTGCCTAATATTGTTTTGGTCCCCCTTTTGAAGCCAAAACAGCCCTGACCCTTCGAGGCCTGGACTTCACTAGATCCCTGAAGGTGTGCTGTGGTATCTGGCACCAAGATGTTAGCAGCAGATCATTTAAGTCCTGTAAAGTACAAGACTTTTGATAGATACCTGACCACTGCAGACCGGGAACACCCCACAAGAGATGCAGTTTTGGAGATGCTCTGATCCAGTGGTCTAGCCATCACAATTTGGCCCTTGGTCAAACTCACTCAAATCCTTACACTTGTTCATTTTTCCTGCTTCTAACACATCAACTTTGAGGATAAAATGTTCACTTGCTGCCTAATATATCCCACCCACTAACATGTGCCATGATGAGGAGATCATCAGTCTTATTCACTTCACTTCTCAGTGGTCATAATGGCTGATTATGGCTGATCAGTGTATCTCCAGGCTGTCCATGTGGTTCATCCTCAGCAGATGTCCATCCAGAAGTAGGACATATTTAATTACATTAACTGATGCTTTTGACCTGCATCTGCATGACTGTGATTATTCTGCTGCCACATGATTGGATAATTTAATAAATAAACATAATTAGACTGAAAATAGTACACAGTTTGTAGGTAATGTGATGTAAAGTCAACTCTAAAGGTAATTAATATATATTTTATTTATAACACTATATTTTTTTATGATTGAAATCCTACATAAAGAATTGACACTATACGACATGTGTCACAATCCTTAATTGTGTTGAATTTACTGTAATTATTTGTCAAATCTTTAGTAAAGAACATTAGAGTCTGGATCTAAACTGGGCCCTAATGATGTAGTTTTCAGTGACAGCAGCTACTGTCTGAAGAAAACACCCCGTTTCTTTTTTTTTCTTTTATTTTTGGAAAAGTCCTACTTTATCTAAGTGGAGCAGCAAGGATAAGTAGGGCAAAGACATCGAACCGGATGAACTACATACTCTATTGTGTGTGTGTGTGTGTTTTCAGTTTTAAACAAGTTAAATTCATTTTATCCAAACAGGATGGAGAATTCCAGAGCATCCTGATGACTAGACACTGAGGTTCGGGACACTGAGAGGGAAAAAGAGCGCACATGCACCTGTGTCCTGTCTGCTGTAGACCACGGACCAAGATGTGATAAAGGTCATGGTCAAATATGCTTTTGCCACCAAGGTCGTTTCCTGTAGCAGGATGCCAGGGTAATGTATGCAAGAGGGTCCAAATGTCTGAGTCTGCAATCAAATAATGTTTGTTTCATCAGCTGCTGAGGACAATTTTACTC